>NC_090733.1:93216339-93226339 GCF_036898095.1 Palaemon carinicauda | reverse complement strand
TTTTATCTGAATAAACATTCAGATATAACTATATTAGGGTGTTTCTGTTCTATTCCTCTAACCAGAGAATCTGGCTTCAGGTGTGAGCAGAACTTCAGAGTAATTAGTCTGTGGTCTGTTTCTTTCTAGCATAAAGAATGAGATTCCTTTGCTAGGTTAGGAGCAGACATAGGAGGCTTAGCCTCCCTAGACCACATCTGAAGGTTTCTGTACGAGATGATTCCTTCTTCTAGTGATCTAGCAGACTAGTCCAGTGTTGTTGTTCTCGGATTGAAGGATAAGATTCTTCATTTCCTTGTGAATAACAACATCAAACTTTGTTTTAGTATTGAGGGAGGTGGCAAGTATTGCTGACCTCCCTCCCATAGATAATCCCTAGGCTAGGATGAGTTTTCTTGGCCGTGGGATGATCTCATACTAGAGCAGAGTTTGCAGAGTCCTCTTCTCCCTTTCCCCCCTATCCTTAGTAATGGCCTCGCTATTACAACTCTTGGCCGTCGTTCTACATTTGTACCTAGAGTAGGTTAAGATGTGGAACTGGCTCAGTCCTTTGCCAGCCGTCAAGTGCGTGCCGGCCGGCAGAGGCCTAACTTCTGTAGAGTGTTCCCCAGACCTCCCTTGGTCTTACATCCATGTCTGTCAGTAGAACCGGCAGGCAATGGATAGAAGGAAGCCTGAATTTTACATTCTCCCCTTGCTTATGTTCACTCTTTCTGAATGGAGGGCTTACATCCATTCTATTTTTCTTTTAGTGTATGTGCCCCTAGCCCGGCTGCCGGCTTAAGTGGCCGGCAGCCGGGCAGGTGGAAGTTCTCTGGTTCTTTTTACTACCGGACGGCATAGGTAGCTTACCATTGCCAGCCGGTAACAGAAACACACCATAAGATATGCCGGCAGCTATGATTAGTGGCCGAAAGCCTGGTGCTAGTTTTTATAGTTGCCGGCCGGCACACACAACTGAACCAGCGATCTGCCGCCCAGTAGTCTAAAGGTAGTATACATTGGAACTATATTAAGGTATTTGCCGGCTGGCACGTGCCGCCCGGCAGGTTTTTATATTGTATACAGTAGCCAGTAATTTTACAGTATAGTATATACTGCATGGAGAAAACCATAGTATAGAATATATTGTAACACTAAGTTCTTCCAACATACTTGTGTTGTCTTGTACAGCCTTATGTTGAGACCGTACAGATGAAAACAGTGAGTTCTTTCTTTATTAATTATCCAGTATTTTAAAATTCTTTATAATGGTGTGAGCTACACCTACATTTTCTCTGGGAAATATCATGAAGGTTATTCTAGAATAAGATTTAACCATAATTTCATTATCTGGAAGGTTACAGTATTTGGCTGGGCAGAAAATACAAGTGTGTGTCTTTCCTTCTTTCCTTTCTAGCTTAGTTATTTTAAGCTATATATATATTAACATTAGTTATCCAGTGATATGTTTTTCACTTGATACTCATGGAATTTCTTCTCTTTACATGAGGACCATCCGAAATGCGGGAGCATGTTCTGCAACGTCTGCAGCAAAAACTTCTGTGGACATGAGTTGTGCAGGAGGCACGCAGCATGCACAGTCTCCAAAGGTGACCTCCGGTATTGGGACCCTCAGGTATGTACTATTTGCACTAACCTGATTACTGAGGCATTTGACGCCCCTAATTCGGCGGAGTCCAGGGACGCAGCTAGGGAAAAGTTTCGAACGTGGTTGAGGGGCTTCCAGAAGAATATTTCTGGCCCCTATCTTCCAAGCGAGAAGATGAGGGCTAACCTTTTTCCTAAGGCATCGGCGGATGCAGTGATTCCTCAGCCTCATGCGGAGATACCATTAGTTCAGATTCCGGTTGATTCTGAAGTCTCGGATGCCCTACAAGACCTCCAACTGGATGATAGAATGTCTGAGTACACTAAAAAGGACCTTCTGGCAGAAGGCCAAGAAGAGGAGCTGACACAGGCTCCGGATAGTGAGGAGGAATAAATCGACGAGGGGTCGGTTACATTGGTTCAGGCCCCTGAACCTGTTCCCTCAACATCCTCTGCTATCCCAGATGATCTGGGAAGGACTCTCTCTTCCATCGTTGAAATGATTCAACAGATGCAGAAGAAGAACAATGAAAAGGAAGCTGCAATGAAGTTGGAGATGCGGAGACTTGCAGCATCATGTGGGCCCCAGAAAAAGCTTAACGTGAAGGATCTTCCTTTGTGCTCGGATGCTAGTCCTAGGAGGTATGCCGAGCATATGCCTATGACAACTGGGAAGATTGTCATATCGGAGAAGTTGGGTTCAACTCACTTTGAAGAAGTGGAATTCTGGCCCAACAAGGAGTCTTACCCGAACTGCTATGTCCGTCTTAGAAAGGAGCCACCCTCAAAGGAAGAGACGGAGCCGAAGGAGGTCATAGATTTTGACCAAAGTAAAGCACAGGCTTTACTAACGAGCTCAATGAAAGAGAGGGGCTTCACAAAATCAAAGGTACCTGCTGTGAGTAAGAAGCATCCTTCCTTTGTGGCTTCTCCTACCAGAGCCTTTCCCTTTATGGAGAAGGGATATAAGGCTGCCTTGAAGGCAGTTGAGGCAGGAAAACCATGTCCCTTCTTGGTAGAATGTAAGCCTCTGTCCCTGACCTTACCCATGGACCAGAAAGACTGGAAGGACGTCCATCTTACCTTCTCAGTCGGGAAGTTGGAGGCCGATATTGCCGGATGTCAGTTCGGTGAAGACCTTCCAAAGCTGTCAGAGAGACTTGCTGCATCGATGACATTAGAAACGACTCTGGAAACGATGGTAAGTGACCGCAAAGTCCCAGATATGTTTAGGGTAGTGGCCAAAACCCATCTGGCCACAGTAACAAAGGACCTCTACAGTTTCATCAAAGCTAGGAGAGCTTGTAGAGGGTTCGTGTTCGCCTCGGCTGCAGTGAGGCACGAACCGAGGAAACTGATCTCCTCTTACATATGGGGTAAAGACCTCTTCCCTAACAAAGTGGTCAAAGAGGTAGTGGATAAGGCCGCCACAAAGAATAGAAACCTTCTCCAGAAGTGGGGCCTAACTCTTAAAAGAAAGTCTTCCCCGGATGAGGGTCCCCAACCTAAAAGGAAGACTAAGAAACCTAGGCTATCCTCTCGGCCAGCCAAACCTCATAGGCAGCAGCAGCAGCAACTTCCCATGACCGCAGTGCCTCAGATGGTAGCACAAACCCCAACCACGTACCAGTTGGTACCTCAAGCCGTGAAAACTCAGTCACCGGCATTTAACCCAGCATTCGAAAGGCAGACAACTACCTTTCGCCCAAGAGCTAGAGGAAGAGCCAGAGGTTCATCTAGATGCCCTTCAAGAGAAGGAGGTTCAGGGGAGGACGCGGTCAAGGAGGCAAGGCCTCAGGTCAACAACAGTAGAAGTGAAACGCTTCCGGTAGGAGGGAGAATTCATCTTTTTCGGGATCGCTGGACCTTCGATCCCTGGGCCCACAGCCTAATCAAGAATGGACTGGGTTGGAGCTTGTACAGCACTCCACCTCCGTTCCCACAATTCTTCCAACACTCTACCCCCGTTCTGGAAGAATATATTCGAAAACTCTTGGAGAAAAGAGTAATTTGAAGTGTAAAGCCCTTTAAGTTCCAAGGTAGGCTGTTTTGTGTTCCAAAGAAGGACTCAGAAAAACTCAGAGTCATTCTGGACTTGTCGCCACTCAACAAGTTCATAGTAAACTACAAGTTCAGGATACTGACACTTCAACACATAAGGACCTTACTACCCAAACGGGCATTCACTGTCTCTATAGACTTATCAGACGCTTATTGGCATATTCCAATCAGTCGTCACCTCTCCTCCTACCTAGGGTTCAAGCTACAACGAAGACTCTATGCCTTCAGAGCCATGCCATTCGGGCTAAACATAGCCCCAAGGATTTTCACAAAGCTTGCAAACGAAGCTCTCCAAAAATTACGCCTAAAGGGAATCCAAGTAGCGGCCTACTTGGACGACTGGCTGGTGTGGGCAGCATCCAGGACAGAATGCATGCAAGCTTCCAAACAGGTGATCCAGTTCCTGGAACATCTAGGATTCAAGATCAACAGAAAAAAGTCTCGACTTTCTCCATCTCAAAAGTTTCAGTGGTTGGGAATCCATTGGAACTTACTGTCACACCAACTTTCCATCCCTGTAAAGAAGAGGAAAGAAATAGCAGGTTCTGTCAAGAGACTACTAGAATCCAAAAGGATATCAAGACGCGAACAGGAGAGAGTGCTGGGTTCTCTTCAGTTTGCCTCAGTAACAGACCCGGTGCTAAGAGCACAGCTAAAGGATGCAACCGGAGTTTGGAGAAAATATGCATCAAACGTCCGAAGAGATCTGATAAGACCAATACTGACTCATCTTCGAATGCTTCTAAAGCCGTGGTCCAAAGCCAAGCAACTGAAGAAATCGGTACTTCTTCAGCCACCTCCCCCCTCAATGACTATTCATACAGACGCTTCGAAGGAAGGATGGGGAGTCATTCTCACCGGAAGAAAGTCCAAGGAACTTGGTCCAACCTATTCAAGAAGTTTCATATAAACTTACTGGAAGCCATGGCAGTACTTCTTACATTGAAGAAAGTTTCTCCTTGCCACTCGATCCATATAAGATTGGTTCTAGACAGCGAGGTGATAGTGAGATGCCTGAATCGACAAGGATTGAGGTCACCTCAAATTAACCAAGTTGATGTTGGCCATCTTCCGGCTAGCGGAAAAAAAGAGATGGCACTTGTCAGCAGTTCACCTTCAAGGGGTCCGCAATGTGACGGCGGACGCTCTATCCAGGCTCAAGCCGATAGAATCAGAAGGGTCCCTGGATGCAGGATCATTCTCTTTCCTCTCGAGTGAAGTCCCGGAACTGCAGATAGACCTCTTTGCGAAAAAAGAACAACAAGAAGTTACATTTTTACGTGTCCCCGTACGAGGATCCGTTAGCGGAAGCAGTGGACGCTATGTCCCTCGACTGGACCAGATGGTCCAGGATTTACCTGTTCCCTCCGCACAATCTTCTACTGAGGGTCCTCGACAAACTGAGATCTTTTAAGGGGAAAGCGGCAATAGTGGCTCACAAGTGGCCGAACAGCATTTGGTTCCCTCTGGCATTAGAACTACAGCTGAAGTTTCTACCGCTACCGGATCCAGTTTTGACTCAGCGAGTTCAGAAGTCGACTGTCTTCGCTTCATCACAGAAAACCCGAAACCTGCAGCTCATGATTTTTCTCCCTAGCAGTGAGAAAAAGATTCGGGATATCAAGAGACAATATGAGTCATCATGGAGGAAGTGGGTGTCCTTTGTCAAGGCGAAAAATCCACAAAAGATCTCGACAGACTTCTGCTTATCATTCTTCATCCACCTCCATAGTCAAGGTTTAGCAGCCAACACAATATCAACGTGTAAATCCGCCTTGACAAGACGTATTCTATATGCCTTCCAGGTCGACCTCTCTAATGACATTTTTAACAAAATTCCGAAGGCCTGTGCTAGGCTCAGACTGTGGAGGATTTATTTTTACTTTATTTTTATTTTTTGTTTTGCCAAATCCTGTGTGTGTGTGTGAGAGAGAGAGAGAGAGAGAGAGAGAGAGAGAGAGAGAGAGAGAGAGAGAGAGAGAGATTGTGTTAGCGAGCGAAAGTAGTTAGTGTAACGATCGTTTGTGGTGAGGAAGACTGTTGGTATAAATGAGATTGTTTGTTTACATTTTTTAGTTAGGTTACGACAGTGGTGAATGTTTCGGAGCGAATGCTTTTTTATTTGACTGCAGCATAAGGCAGTTGTGTGAGAGCTGGATTACTATTTATATATTTTCGACCAGCGTGGAAGTGTTTTTTGATTTTCAAAGTAAGTACAGTTTTGTTTATCTTTGCTTGTCGTGATTGTGAATGATAGGAACAATTTATTATTTATCTTTGATTATAGTGCGATAGTTCAGTTAGCTAGAAGTGTTCGTAAGTGTTTTTCTTTTTTATTTTGGCAGGCTGCGATTCCTCCTTTGGAGAGACCGAATTGTTAGAAAGTGGATTTATTGTTGATGACCTGGCCTGTATTACGATTTTGTTTGGACTGCTTTTGGATTGCTGAACCGATGATGACCTGGCCTTTGTATTTGGATTGTTGATGATGATGATGATAATGATGATGATGGGGATGATGACTAACAATCAATTCAGCGTGGCAGTTGTGGCAAATTGCCACCCAGTGTAATCTGTTGACAACAAAGCTGTGATTGTGGTAGTTGCCGTAAAAGACAGTCGGCTTTGTGTTGGTGTCCAGAAAATATTTATACAAGATAATTCATATATATATTTACTTTTGGTTTTGGTGTGTGGGGTAATTTTAAGTCTGTTAGGGTTTTTGCGGGTTATATGAATGGTGCTTTTGATTATTATATATTATATTATTTGGTGTTAAGTTTTGATTAGTTTTAAGTGTTGGTAATTTGATTGTGGATGGTTATTGATTTATTTATTATAGTTTGTAAGAATATAGTGTTAAGGATATGTTTTGTTTTGATTTTTGTCCTTTTGTCCAAGAGTCCCGCTGCTGATAACGTAAGGGGAAAGTTTGTTTTGTGGAGACCATTGTCAGTAAGTGTGATTCAAGGTGTGGGGGTTGTCTTTGCAACATCCCGCCACATTATTTTGGCGCCCGAACAGGGACTGCTGAGGTGGGATAGAAGCTGGACTGTTGGACGAAGGACGGAATTAGGTTAAGAATTTAGGATTAAGGTTGATGAAAAATGGAAGAGCAGAACAAGTTACTGAAGGAGGAATTGCGGCTGAGTAAGGAGCGTGAGGAGAGGTTGCTAATAGAGAATGAGAGGTTGAACTGGGAGAATGCGGCGATGCAGAAGGAGCTTAGGGAGTTAAAGGGGACAGTAGAGAGAGTGGAAGAATGTGTTGAGATGAGGATGCGAGAGAATGAAGAACGAATGGAGAAACGAATGGAAGATATGATGGGGCAAGTCATGGGGATGATGAAAACTATAATGGGTGAAGGTGCAGTCGGAGGAGTGTCCTCAGCTTCGGGTAATGGGTTGGTAGTGAAAGAGAAGGTTAAGGTAGGTGATAATGGGAAAGGAAGTGATAGTGATAGTAGTAATAGTGATGGTGATATTGAAGATAAGGGAATTAGGCATAGTAAGGATGAACAGAAAGGGGAGAGGAAAGATGAAAGGAAAGGTAAAAGTGATGTGAAGAAAGAGAAGAAAAAGTATCAGGCTGATAGCAAGGACGATCGTGAATGGGTGAAAGTGGTAAGTAAGAAAAAGGGTAAGAAGGGAATGGTTAAGGATAGGAATTTAAGTGTGGAAGTGGATTCATTATATTCGAATGAGGAAGAAGGTAACAAGGGAGTAGACAGTGATGATAGCAGTGAGAATGAACGTGATGTGTGTAAGACTGTGTTTATGAGAGAGGTACCTCGGTGTGAAAGGTTCAATGAGCATAGCAGTAGGGATGTAAATGATTTTTTCAAGGAGTATGAGAGGTATTGTCAGGATAAGTATGGTGATAGTAAAAGAGTTTGGGCTAGGGAGTTAGGAGAATATTTGACTGGGTATTTGTTGACGATGTATGGAGTGATAATGAGTGTAGGGGACGTTGATTATGAAAGTGTGAAAACGAGAATAATTGAGCAGGTAAAACGTATGAAAGGGAGTGTTAAGTATAAGCGTAAAAATGATTTTGATGAGGCAAGGATGAATGCAGGAGAAGCTATATCAATGTACGTATGTAGGTTGGAAACTTTAGCTAGGAAGAAGTATGGGGATGAAGGTATAAATGAGAATAAGGAGTTAATGAGGAAGTTTTTGGCAACAGTACCTGAGAATGTGTGTGAATTTATTAATTTGAAACGCAAAGAGAAAATGAGGTGGACGCAAGAGAGATTGACATGGGATGATATACTAGAGATAGTTGAGGATTATGAGTTAGATAGGTGCATGAAAGAAAGTAAATCTGTGAGTGTAAGAACTGGAATGGAAGAAAGTGTAATAGAATTTGGTAGTTATAAGGACGCAATTTTGAGAGGACCAATGAGGGTAGCTGATAATGTAGTAGATAGGAGTGTTAGGGCGAGTAATGTGGGAATACCTGTAAGGACAAATGAAGGATTTAGGCAGGGTAATTGGCGCAATAGGGATAGGAGTGTGAGTGCACATCGAGGTATGTCAGATAGCCGTGTCCGTGATGAAAAGTGTTATAGGTGTGGGAAAGTAGGACATAAGAAGAATGAATGTAGATGGGCTCTTGGTGCTTGTTTTGGATGTGGTGAGGTAGGGCATAGAATTAGCGAGTGCACGAAAGAGAAAGGGGTAAAATGTTATCGGTGTGGTATGACTGGGCACGTAGCAAGTGGATGTAGGAGTAATCGTATGAATGTGATTTGTGGTAATTGTGGTAAGGATGGTCATTATGCTAGAATGTGCAAGGAGCCGCGGGGTAAGTGTACTGAATGTGGTGCAGATGGGCATGTAGCTAGAGTATGTAGGAAGAAGGGAGTAAGTCAGCCAGGATGTTCGGGAAACTAGAGTGTGAGAGGGTTCAGCTGGGTGAGTCCTCCTGTGTGTGTGGAAGGAATAGGATCAATGTTTGTGAGAATGGGATGAATAATTGGTTAGAAATGAGCAAGTATGAATCTAGTATGCATAAAAAGTTAGGGCTGGAGAATAAACAATTAGTGTTAGTTGAATATAGGAAAAAGAGGCGTTTGAAAGTTTTAAGTGAGGAGAAAGTGCAAGGGAAATTTATAGGTATAGGTAAGAATACGAATAAGTATGACAAGGGTGTAAATGTGCAAGTGAGTGTGGAGGATAAATGTATTAATACAGATGAAACGTGGATGAGTATGAATGATACTTATAGTGTGTGTGGCTTTTCGTTAGATGATGTAAAAGAAAAAATGAATAACGCAAGAATGAGAGACAGGAGAATGATAAGTAGCATGAATGAATCTTTTGCTAAAGTTGAGAATGTTTTTGATGAAATGGATGAACTGTTTACAGAAATGAGTGTAATTATAGGGCCAAACGAGAACGAGGTAGATGGGATTGTACATGATATATTAGATGATAGGGATTTAGATAGGAATAGTGTTAATGTAGCTAATGATTGTGATAAGGAAGAAGTGAATGAGAGAGTATATGGAGGCCCAGTTACTCGGAGTAGAGGTCCCGTTCCCGACTGCGACTGGGTTATGAAAAAAATAATGTAAGTGTTGTGTGAGAAGGATTTGGCAAAGTAAGGGGGGAGGAATGTGGAGGATTTATTTTTACTTTATTTTTATTTTTTGTTTTGCCAAATCCTGTGTGTGTGTGTGTGAGAGAGAGAGAGAGAGAGAGAGAGAGAGAGAGAGAGAGAGAGAGAGAGAGAGAGAGAGAGAGAGAGAGATTGTGTTAGCGAGCGAAAGTAGTTAGTGTAACGATCGTTTGTGGTGAGGAAGACTGTTGGTATAAATGAGATTGTTTGTTTACATTTTTTAGTTAGGTTACGACAGTGGTGAATGTTTCGGAGCGAATGCTTTTTTATTTGACTGCAGCATAAGGCAGTTGTGTGAGAGCTGGATTACTATTTATATATTTTCGACCAGCGTGGAAGTGTTTTTTGATTTTCAAAGTAAGTACAGTTTTGTTTATCTTTGCTTGTCGTGATTGTGAATGATAGGAACAATTTATTATTTATCTTTGATTATAGTGCGATAGTTCAGTTAGCTAGAAGTGTTCGTAAGTGTTTTTCTTTTTTATTTTGGCAGGCTGCGATTCCTCCTTTGGAGAGACAGAATTGTTAGAAAGTGGATTTATTGTTGATGACCTGGCCTGTATTACGATTTTGTTTGGACTGCTTTTGGATTGCTGAACCGATGATGACCTGGCCTTTGTATTTGGATTGTTGATGATGATGATGATAATGATGATGATGGGGATGATGACTAACAATCAATTCAGCGTGGCAGTTGTGGCAAATTGCCACCCAGTGTAATCTG
>NC_090733.1:93201339-93203839 GCF_036898095.1 Palaemon carinicauda | reverse complement strand
GCTATGGCCTAAAGCTCTTTATTTCTTAACTGAATGCCATATTTTTGTTTTTCAGATTGCCATATCCTAAGGTTCTCTATTTCTTGACCGAGTGTTATATTTCTGTTTTTGAGATTGCCATTCCCTACAGCGCTATATTTCTTCACCTCGTGCCATATTTCTATTTTTTAGATTTCAATATGCTAATGCTCTTTATTTCTTAGCTCTCTGTGTCCTAACGAGTACCATATTTCTGTTTTTTAGATTAATGTCATGAAGATCTCTATTACTTGATCAATTGCCCTTTTTTTTTTTTTTTTTTTTTTTTTTTTTTTTTTTTTTTTTTGGCAATATCCTTAAGATTTCTATTTCTTGACCAAGTGCCATATTTATGGTGCTTAGATAGGGTGATTCTCTAGGCTAGACAGGAACTCCATAAAATTTGCTTACCCTATGAGTAATACTGTGTATCCCATTGTCCCATCTTCGGAACTTATGTAATGGATTTTTTTTCGGCGTTTGTGAAATATCTTCCCTTATAGTTGATTTCACTTTTTTACGAAACATGTAAAATCGACAGAAATATATTGATGCCTAGTCAATTAGAATTTAACAAACGATGCCTAAAGGATATTTAGGGAAAATGTGAATGGACATACAGAAAAATAGTAAAACAAAGAAATGTTAGAAATAGAAAATTTTATCTGCATAATTGATAAGAAAGAAAAACTGTAAAATTCTAAATTATGGATCTATGGAACTATGAGCTTCTATTAAACCAATTAAGCAAAGAAATATGAGCAGGACTTTTCAATACCGTATAGCTTCAGAAAACGATACTTGAAAGATGTATATAAAAAACCCAACGAATAAATATAAGGAAAAATAGAAACATATACTGATGTTAAAAATGGTAATGTTTAAATGCACATATAAGGAAAACTAAACGTTAAAAGTATGGATTCTTATACGCTATGAGCTTCAGCTTCAATAATGCTCTTAGCGATAGAATTAATCACTTTTCACACTGGAACTACCTATTTGTCCTGAAGCTGGTAATATGAAATTGTTAACTTGATCTAGGTTATTTCCCTGAAGCTGGTAATAGGAAGGGGGCCATACTCATCCAAATGAGTTTCAGAGAATATATGCACAGAGTTCTCGTATAAAAAAACATTGTGTCACTTCCAGTATTGACTGTTGTTAACGGATAAAATAGTGTTAGTTACAGGACGCAATGAGAGTGGATTTTGTAATAGAATTGTTTTGTAGCATGGAAATGTTGTTATTGCGAGGAAAAATAATATGTTGGTTTCCATTAAAATAATTGTCAGTGCAATATCAGCTGTTATTTTATCCTCATGGTTAATTGCTGACACGGATTCCACTCATTTCACTAATGGTATAAGCGATATTTGATCATATGTGCCAGAGAGATTTAGCGAGAGATGGCAATATCATAATAGGAATTAGGCTGGAAAGGAATTACAAAGTTCATTTCTGATAGATAGCACAAAAAATAATTTTCAATCCTCCTAGTGAAAATGGTAAATATAAATATATTTTCGGTTTTTATAACTATTTTGAGTTCTAATGGATATGTTAAAAGAAAGGTATTTTTATATAATTCTTTTAGCCATTCTAGTCTAAATTTTAAAAGGAAATATATTTTATTTTCATAATTATTTTGAGCCCTTATAGTACAAATATTCAAAGTAAATATATTCTATTTTCTATGTATAAACATTTTGAGTTCTTAGTGCAAATGTTAAAAGTAATTATATTTTCTATTAATAATTTTTTGAACCCTTCTAGTGCACATGTTAAAAGTAAATATATTCTCTCAGTATGATAATTTATGGCCATTCTAGGGAGAATGTTTAAATTGAATAAATTTTTACTATAATATGTTTAAGTCATTATAGTGAAAAAAAAAAAAAACCACCTTACTTCGATAGTAATTCCAAGTCATTGTGGTGAACATTTTCCGAGTAAATAAATTTTCTTATAATAATTTCAAGATATTCAAGTGAAAAGGTTAGAATGAAATATATTTTCTTTCAATACTAGTTTTACGTCATTCCCTTGAAAATCTTACAGGGCAAATATATTACTTGGTAATGGTAAAGGTTTATGAGACCTATAGCTTAATGTTTATTTCATGAATATTTTGGAGAACTGTAAACACATTTAAGTAAAAAAAAAAAAAAAACAGTTATTAATCATAATTACATTAGATTTCCATGTGGGTTTTCATTGAACAACAATATTCTATTGGTTTACCATATTGTTTTCGCTCCTTGATTTGATTCACAAAACCTTAATGAAAATAAGCTAGTCATTTTAGATAGTTGAATTTATTCAAGACAATACTGTATATGATAAGCACTTTTAAATTGAATACCCTTTTAGATCTTAATTGTTTAATGACCATGTATGTAAATATTCATGATAAAATTATATTCAATGCAATGATTCAGAACATTTTATTAAAGATTATTGGATAAAGAAAATTTAGATA
>NC_090733.1:93183839-93186339 GCF_036898095.1 Palaemon carinicauda | reverse complement strand
TTTAAAACAAAAACAGAATAATTTTCATATATAATAATTTCTTGTAATGAAGTAAAAGTTAAATAGTACAAAAATTATACTGTTGAAGGGGATTCTGATAATCAACGAATACATAATTGCAATCAGGAAGAGTTTTTACTTCTAGATTAATTAACCTCTTGGAATGTAAAACTTGATACATTCTTGGGTTAGAGTTCTCTTGCTTGAGGGCACACTCGGGCACACTATTCTATCTTGTTTCTCTTCCTCTTGGTATTTTGAAGTTTTATAGTGTATTTGTGAAATATTTCTTTTAATGTTGTTATTGTTGTTGAACTGCTCTTGGAGTATATATACTTATTTCCTTTCCCCACTGAGCAAGTTTCCTGTTGGGGCCCTTGTGCTTATGGTATCTTGCTTTTCCAGCTAGGGCTGTAGCTTAGCAAATAATAATAATAATAATAATAATAATAATAATAATAATAATAATAATAATAATAATAATAATAATAATAATAATAATAATAAAAAGTATCAACACCTGAAAATAGAAATACGAAGGATATGGGATATGCCAGTGGAAATTGTATCCTTAATCATAGGAAGATTAGGCAAGATCCAAAGATCCCTGAAAAGGAATCTAGAAAAACTAGAGGTTGATGTAGCTCCAGAACTCATGCAGAAGAGTGTGATCCTAGGAACGGCGCACATAATAAGAAAAGTGATGGACTCCTAAGGAGGCAGGAGACAATCAGAAGCCCTACACTATAAATACCACCCAATCCAAAGACTGTGAAAAATTATTATAATAATAATAATAATAATAATAATAATAATAATAATAATAATGATAATAATAATAATAATAATAATAATAATAATAATAATAATAATAATAATAATAATAATAATAACAGGAAATCTTAATAGAAGCGATGAATAACGACAGACTAATAATAAGGAAAGTTGAATTACCTTTTTTTCATCTATATTTTTCCTTTTGATCATTGACTTAACAATGATTCCCGAATTGTGATTTATATGGATTAAATATTCATCATATTTCATAAAAATACCGAAAAGCTAAATTAAGGTTTGGATATTTTCTAAGTAATTACTTGAAAATGATATTAAATATTGGACAGTAATTGAAGTCAGCATTTAAATTTTCTAGCTACTAGATGTTTTTGAAGATAAATATGTAGCGCGAAATGAACTGGAAAATTGAAAAACCAGATATGAATATTCAGGCTCATAGGACGTCATTTTGATATATTACATGACGTATTGTGAAACGTCTCTCTCTCTCTCTCTCTCTCTCTCTCTCTCTCTCTCTCTCTCTCTCTCTCTCTCTCTCTTGTTATATACATTTTAAGTTCTAGTTGATGCATATATATATGATATTTGTACGATGATGGTTAGGAAAAAATCAGATATAATGGAAAAGTTGATTTCTAGAGAGGCTTTTAAGTCTTATTTGTATACCTTATACTGTCAATCAGCGTAATCTGGATTTCTAGCTCTTGGTTTACATACTAAATTTAGATTACTTTTTCTTGCATTCAAATAGGAGAATAATTCCTGATATTGAATCTTAAGCAGTGTTACACACTTTTTTCCTATTTGTAAATCTTAAGCTGTTAATTAGCGTATTTCGGTTTCTAATTGACAATCAAGAAGTAAATATGGATGTAAAAACACTTAAAGGATAGGAAACTAATATTGTTTTGATGTAATTGGTTAAAAGTGATTGCATTATCATTGCATGTTTCAATGAGATAGAAATGAGGTAAGGGAATTTTTTATGCAAAATTATGAAAATAGGCATACCTACTTCATGAAACTGCATGAAATAACTCCTTCGTAGTAGGCATACTACTTTCATGGCTTGTGTGCATCACAATATTCACAATATTCAACCGTTCTACACAATATATACTGAGGAAAAGTATTTTAACATACGTAATTTGGTTCATATTTCCCACCAAATACTTCTAAAAGCTACGAGTTTTATACTTTTATTTACACTCAACAGCTAAACAGGATTTCCTACTAAGGGATTTGTCATCACAAACATTTCATTTACAAAGAAACACAAAGCCACGGTTACTATTCTTTTGTCACTCCACGTGTCCTATCTTGCTTTGTTTATTGTGACTCGTCTTTCTCTGCCTTCATCCTTACTTGCTACATAATATTTATCTTCATATCATTACCATTTCGACCACTTTCATTCGCAAGTTTTTTTCTATTCATATCTTTTACAAGATTGGAAAATTTAACCATTTCTGTTTCAATATACGAATTCCACTGAATATCACTTACCAATAAAAAGTAAATTAAAAGGTTATCTACAATTTTGTATCTCGTCCAAATAAAATTTCTGAGACTTTTAGCATTACTGTATCGATATTGTCATGTGAGCATGTGTGTGTGTATTTATATATATATATATATATATATATATATATATATATATATATATATATATATATATATATAGATAGATAGATAGATAGAT
>NC_090733.1:93173839-93178839 GCF_036898095.1 Palaemon carinicauda | reverse complement strand
AAATCCCCATGGTCAATAACTTATTGCTTAGGAGGAAATCCTGAGATAATTGCGGTGGCTCCGGTCAAGTAGAGTTTCAAGAAGTCTTGAGGAATTATCAAAATTCTACAGTATATCCCCTAAGAGGCATTAAAGTATCCTGCATTTTGATATGTAAAATGTGCTACGACTAACATTATACATGGAAACTGAAATCGTTTTATATGATGTATCATGAATATGCAAAGGCATTACGAGACGAAATATGAAACATATCTCTAACATGTATCAATTATTTCTGGGTTTATATATATATATATATATATATATATATATATATATATATATATATATATATATATATATATATATATATATATATATATCATATATCTTACCAATACATATTTGCCAACAGTTATACTCGTATAAGCGGATGAGCAACTTAGTGGAGTAATAAGAATTTGGGTGTGGAGGAAATGCCCCCCCCAAATCTCGATGAAGTCACTAGCAGCAGGGTGACGGATTGAATTTAAGGCGATGAACAAACCGTCTCTTCGGCTTTTACTCATGATGCCTGGCAGTTATAATCTTAATAAAAATAGTATGGCCCGGCAGGGGTCACTTGAATAGTTAGATAGGCAGTGCGCATCAAAAGGAACTGGCTATCCTTTGATGTATCTAGCCAATGAATCCTCTATGGATCAAGTCAGTCATGAAAAGAGAAAAGGACAGAATGGACCCCAGCCCCTGCGTAGCGGGGTGCTAAGAATCTCCCGGTTTATAAATATTAAGGAAAAATTGAAAATAGGTAATTGGAATGTTAGAACCATGGATCAGATTGGGAAGTTACAGCAAGTGGAGAGTGAATTTATGAAATATAGTTTGGATATCTTGGCCATAGGCGAAACATGTTTTAAGGGAATATATATATATATATATATATATATATATATATATATATATATATATATATATATATATATATATATATATATATATATATATATATATATATATATATATATATATATATATATATATATATATATATATATATATACTCAAGAAGATCAGATGGAGTAGGAAGATAAAGGGTAGGAACGATGATGTCATTAACGGCAGAAAAGGTATTAAGATGTAAATAGTAGATTGTTAATAGCGAAGTTCAAATGAAAGTAGTGCAATATGAGTATTATAGTTTACTATGCCCAGCAAATGATTCCCATGAAGAAATGAAAAATTATTACTACAAAGAACTGCAAAGGGTAATAGATGAGATCCCTGAATGAGATATGAAAATTGTGATTGGTGACTTCAATGCTAAAGTTGGATGAAATAATCAAGGGATAGAGAATGTGATGGGCGTCAAGGGGCTTGGTGAAGTTGCAAATAAAAATGGAGAACATTTCATGAGTTTCTGTGCAAACAATCTTGTCATTGGATGTACTCTTTTTCAACACAAGAACATCCCCAAGTACACATGGACTTGACCATGTGGCATTTACACAAATCAGATGGATCACATTGCCATTAATAAAGGGAGATGGAGAACTCTGAGAAATGTAAGAAGATGTAGAAGTGCCTATATTGGTAATGATCACCAGCTCCTTATTGCCACATTGGAATTAAAACCAAAAGCTCTCAACAGAAAGATGAATAGTATACCTAGGTTTGGTGCAACTAAGCATTTAAAAGAGCAGAGAGAAACATTTCCAATTGAATGTAAGAATCGATTTACGGTATTAGAAATTTTAAAAGACGAAGAACAGAAAATTAATGAAGAATGGTGTGATATTAAGAACATACATCAATCACTTGGTAGTGAAGTCTTGGGACACGCAGTTTCAAGGAGAAAGCCATGGATATCAATGTCACTTGGTGTACTATAAAAAAAAAGACAAAGACAGAAATTGATTGTTGAAATATTTCGAGGAAGCAATGAAAATTACAAGGTAGAGCATGGTAAGTATTCCAGTATTGACAATTGGGTCAAAAGAAAAGCCAGGAATGCCTGGAGAGAATATTTAAACAATAAAGCAGATGACGCTGACAAAGCTATGAATTTTGAAGTGGCTATGGTGTAAGGATTGCTCATAGAATTATTAATGAAATCTCGACTGGGGCAGAGAAGAAGCATATATCCATCAAAAAGAGAGATTGTTCTGTTATAACAACAGAAGAGGAAGAAAGACCACGTTGGATGAAACATTTTAGTAAGCTTGTGAATAGGCAAAGAAGAAGAAACATATACCCATCAAAAAGAGAGATTGCTTGATTATAGCAACAGAAGATGAAGAAAGACAATGTTGGATGAATAAGCGATATAAAGTGAAAATTTTATTAATATACCTGAAGCTAATGGAGATCTTGATGGGCCCATGAATGAATTCAGTGTGTTTGAAGTCGAAGCTATCCTCAAAACACTAAAGAGACGGAAAACCCCGGGATACAATGGAATAACGGCTAAGATAATACTAACCGGAAATGAAGTGACTCCCAGACTACTTACAAGATTATTTCATAGAATGTGGCCTGAGGACGCAAAACCGGATGAATGGGTGTTAGGAGTGTTGGTGAAAATAGTAAAAAAAAAAAAATAGAGACCTGACTGATTACAATAATTACAGTGGCATAACACGTATGTCAGTTGTTATGAAAATATATGGTATGCTTATTCTAAAGAGACTGGAGAGAAAGATTAATGAAAAGCTGAGAGATGAACAAGCAGGATTTAGAAAAGGTAGAATTTACACTGACCAAATTTTCATTTTGAAATGTTTACAGCAATGCGTAGAATGTAGAAATTTCCTTTTCATGACATTTGTGGACTGTAAAAAAAGCCTTTGATAGTGTTAACCAGCCAATTTCGTGGAGAGTCCAGCGTTATTTTTGAATTCCTCTTAAATATGTAAATTTGATTATGTCTGTTCATGAGCACAACAAGTGCAATGTTAATGTTAATGGAGTCTTATCAAACGAATTTCCTTTGAACAGCGGAGTACTCCAAGGGAATGAGTTGTCACCTAGGTTGTTTATCCTCATGGATTTTTTGATGCGCAGAACAGTCACAGATGGTCGAGAAGGATTGGACTGCATTGCTGATAAGAATTTAGCAGACTTAGAGTATACCGATGATGCTGTCCTTGTCAGAAAAACACCACAGGATTTGCAATACTTGCTTACTAGACTGCATGAAATATCACATGAGGTTCGGCTCAAGTTAATATAAGAAAGACAGAGATGATGAGAAAGGAATATGCAATGGAAGATGAAATATCATTGGAAGGAGAAAGGATTAATAAGGTAGAATCATTCAAGTATTCAGGAACTAGGACCTCAAATACAGGGTCTTTAGAATTGGTGTTTATTGAAAAATTTGAAAAGCAAACCCACAATAGCTATGTTAAGTAAAATTGGGAAATCAAATTGCCTGAAATTATATATAAAAATCAGACACTATATAAGTTTAGTGAGATCGATGTTACTCTATGGACATGAGTTATGGTAGGCAATGAAACAATCTCCAAGAGATTTAGTAGATTTTAGAATAAAGCCCTCAGAACGATATTTGGAATTAAATGGCAGGGCAAGGACTAGAAATGAGACTATGAGAGATTACTCGGGTGCCATATGTGGAAGAGATCATGCTGAGGGGTAGATGAAGATGGTTTGGGCCTATTCATTGCATTCCCCAAAAGCGATTATTTCACCAAACATTCAGCTGGGCTCCACAATGCACTAGACTAGATAGTAGGCTGCCCAGGGCACCAGTCACCCGTTGAGATACTACCGCTAAAGAGTTATTGGGTCATTTGACAGCCCAGACAGTACTACATTGGACCCTTTTCTCTAATAACGGTTTATTTTTCCTATGCCTACACATAAACGGATAATCTGGCCTATTTCTCACATATTCTCCTCTGTCCTCATACACCTGAGAACACTGAGATTACCAAACAGTTCCTCTTCATCCAAAGAGTTAGCTACTGCACTCTAATTGTTCAGCGGCTACTTTCCTCTTGGTAAGGGTAGAAGAGACTCTTTTTAGCTATGGTAAGTAGCTCTTCTAGGTGAAGGACACTCCAAAATCAAACCATAGTTCTCTAGTCTTAGGTTGTGCCTTAGCCTTTGTACCATGGTTTTCCACAGTTCTGGGTTAGAGATCTCTTGGTTGATGGTACACTCGGCCACACTATTCTATCTCATTTCTCTTCCTCTTGTTTTGTTAAAGTTTTTTATTTTCATATAAGAAATATCTATTTTGTTGATGTTGCTGTTCTTAGAATACGTTATTTCTCTTTGCTTCCTTTCCTCACTTGCTATTTTCCCTGTTGGAGCCCCTGGCCTTATAGCAGCCTGCTTTTCCAACTCGGGTGTCAGCTTAGCAAGTAACAATAATAATAATAATAATAATAATAATAATAATAATAATAATACTAATAATAATAATAATAATAATAATAAAAAGAGTTGGAAGACCCAGACCTACATGGATGAGGACTATGAAGCGCAAAGTAGGTGATGAATGGAGAAGTATTGAATTGAAAGCTCAAGATAGTGAAGACTGCGGTGAAATCTGACGCCCTTTGCGTCAATAGGCGTAGGAAGAGAGAATGATGATGATGATGATGATGATGATGATATATATATATATATATATATATATATATATATATATATATATATATATATATATATATATATATATATATATATATATATATATATATATATATATATATATATATATATATATATATATATATATATATACACAATAGGATCCAAAACTCTCTTGGAATTTTGATAACATAGTCACCAATCTTCATATACGTTAAAGGCTATACGAAGGAAAAGACCCATTATAAGATATTATCACTTTCAATAGTTTAATAGGAATGTATTTATTATGTGGGTTCAAAACTATTGTTAAAATTGAGAATATTTAGACTAAACACGTTACAATAAGTAATGCTTTCTTTGGTGAATGTACATTATATATAAAGTGTTTTGAAATC
>NC_090733.1:93166339-93168839 GCF_036898095.1 Palaemon carinicauda | reverse complement strand
TACTTTTTAAGATAAGTGGCCGAACTTTTGTCAAGAGGGTTTTGGCTTTAAAATGAACAACTTGAACTTTATAATTTTTTCTTGTAGCCAATTCTCCTCTCTGATATCATGACTTTATTCGAATATATTGAACATATTCTCACATTTATAAAACATCTTCATATATTACTTCTCGGAACTTTATGACGGAAATTGAAAAATGAAACAGACAAAACCTACTCCTGTATTTGTAGTGCATCACTTCAGCAATAACGATATTACTAACGCTCTTGTCCATAAAAAAAAAAAAAAAAAAAAAAAAAAGAGCAATTTAGCACTAGCACAATTTACTTGTCCGGGCAATCAATTTGTCAGATTGGAAAACAAACAGCCTACAAAGTGACACAACTCAAACCTCCGTCAGTGAAAGGCAGAAACCGAATCGTGTTGCTGTGCATGACTGATCTCACAGTCCAGTATATTTTGAGAGAAAAGCAAATATGCAATTTTGCAAGAGAATTGATAGACCGAAGGAGGCTTAGAAATACAAAGATTCAACGAGTTTATAGCAAATACTTATTTTATTAAAAATAAGTTTATTTATTTTCTATAACTAAAGAATTACAGGGTTTAAGAAAAAAAATACGACTCTTAAACGTAAGTCAGAGCAAAAATGAGTAAGAGTTGATTATCTACTGAAATAAAATATTGTAGTAAAAAAAAGTATTTTATTTTTATCATATCTAAAGAATTATAGGGTTAAGGAAACATTAAAAAGACAATAAAACAAGTCATAGCAAAAACTATCGAAAATAAATCAAAAGCACAGCATTATTTTAATGAAGTTTCTTAGAAACTCACAAAGATTTAACATGTATTTTTTTTATTAAGTAAAGAAATACAAGCTTTAGGAAATATTAAAAATGACACTAAAACAGAAGTCATAGCAAAAAAGTAGTAACAGTAATTTATCTACCGAGACGGAATTCTAAACGATAAGTACACTATTGGTTTACAGAAATATGTTAGCGGTAAAAGTTTTAGAGAGGTATTCATAACTGAAAATTTGGCCAATAATTCTTTTTAAAAATTTTCGGGTTATAACTCTCAAATTTATTACGCGGGCAGGATACTTTCTCTCGAATAAATTACAAGGCGTAAAATTTTCTTGTTTTACGGTAAAAAAGGAAATGTGAATATATTCTTGAAAAATAAACATTTATACTGAGGATTTTATATTATTTTATACGCATTTATACTATTTTGTACAAGGTAAAATATGAAATCTACCTTTGTGGCGGATATAGGTACAGGTAAATTCCTAGTTTTACCCATTGCTAGATTTACATCGTTGAACTCAATTTGGATTTAAAGCATATACATATATATTAAGTTTTTTCTCGTCTAAACCCACTAAATACTACCTATGGGTTTTGCAGTCAATAATAATAATAATAATAATAATAATAATAATGATAATAATAATAACAATAATAATAATAATAATAATAATATTGCGACCGTGATTACTTCGACAAAGGTTCAACTGGGCTCCGCAAGGTACTTGAAGAGTTGAAGACCAGCCTACATGGCTGAGAACTATGAAGCGAGAAGTAGGATTTGATTTTATACACGCATACAAAAACTTTTATATATGCTGTATATTTTATATATATATATATATATATATATATATATATATATATATATATATATATATATATATATATATATATATATATATATATATAGATAGATATAAATATATATATATATATATATATATATATATATATATATATATATATATATATATGCGTGTGTATGTGTGTGTACAAAATGAACTTGTACAATTATCCAAGCTCTTACACTGTCATCTTAAACCACTTTTATTCAATGCACTTCTGTAAATCACACAAAATCGCCAAAAAGAAACAATATCTCGTCGAAATAACTTACTCTTATTTTACTTTCGCATATTTTTCCTATGCATACGTTATAAAAAACTAGCAATAAGAGAGAGAGAGAGAGAGAGAGAGAGAGAGAGAGAGAGAGAGAGAGAGAGAGAGAGAGAGAGAGAGAGAGAGAGAGAGAGAAATTATTGGTCAAAACAAGGATATTCCACATGTCATTACAGAAGGTTAAAAAATGCAGATAACTTTAATTAAAAAACCTGAAAAAAGCAGTTGATATAAAAAAACAAAATCCAAAACGCTTATTAGCAATCACAGATTACTGTATTGTGAAAAAAAATAAGGAAAAATTATTGATAGTGATTGCGAGGATATTGCTACCTTGAGCAACTGATAAAAAGATAATGAAAAAAAAATCTACTGGATATGTGTACCTAGTTTTTCTAGTGTATTTGATACAGCTGTCTTACCTATTTAGTTTCTTCTTCAGTATGAACAGAGGCTTTTTTTTATGAGCAATCCAGTCTGGCATGACAGGGGGAAGGTTTTTCATTCTCTTCCTATTTTTCCCTGTTTTTAACACCTCTGTTTTGAGAGAGAGAGAGAGA
>NC_090733.1:93148839-93153839 GCF_036898095.1 Palaemon carinicauda | reverse complement strand
GAGTACTCCCTATTCTACTTTGCTTAGAGAGAATCCTAAAGATGGACTATTGTGAGGGCGCCGAGTAAGGTGTGAACTCAAAGGCAGGTTGGAAACGACTGAGTTATATTATTGTAGAACATTCTCCTTATATACAAAACCTCAAGGCAACAGGACATAACAAGTTCACAAGACAGACAATATTACAGAGGAAAAACCAGACAGGAATTTTCATGTTCGTTTTAGTGCGAGGGAAGAGCGAAGATACAAGCATAATATATACAAAAGGAATTATGTACAATTGTGTGAAACACGGTTGGTACATGGCTCCCCCCCTAAAAATGACATACTGTACATGTTAAATAGGGCGCCCTGATCTAGAGAGGCGAACTGTAGGCTGGTCATCTGGCAGAAGATAAGCAGGTTTTAGACGATCAATGGAAACCCAGTCTTCTTTGCCCCGAATGTTTAGGAGGAATGCTTTCGGACTGTGTCGGCTCACAAGGAAAGGGCCCGTGTAAGGGGGCGTTAGTGGTGGCTTGCTGGTGTCGTTGCGCAGGAAGACGTGCGTTGCAGAGTGCAAGTCCGTTGGTAAGTGATGCTTCGCTGGGGGCTTGTAAGTCTGGCGGCACGGAGTAAATTTTCCCACGACGTGACGTATGTGCTGGAGATCGTCGGAGGAGGTTGTAGAATGAAAAAATTCGGCAGGGACGACCAACGGATCGCCATACACCATTTCGGCTGCCGAGACATCGAGGGCGTCTTTAGGAGTGGTCCTTAGTCCAAGAAGGACCCAGGGAAGCTGAGTAAACCAGTTGCAATCCTTGCAGCGGGACATCAAAGGTGCTTTGAGGGTGCGATGAAAACGTTCAACCATTCCATTGGCAGCGGGCTTGTAGGCCGTTGTCTGATGTAGGGTGATGCCCAGGAGATTCGCTAATGACGTCCACAATTGAGAGGTGAAAGTGGTTCCCCTGTCAGAAGTAATATGCTCAGGGATACCGAATCTTGAAATCCATCCAGAGAGTAAGGCAGATGTACATGAGGTGGACGTTGCAGTTTCCATGGGAATGGCTTCAGGCCAACGAGTGGAGCGGTCAATGACGGTAAACAGGTAACGATGTCCTTGTGATGTGGGTAGGGGGCCTACAACGTCGACGTGAATGTGTGCGAAACGACGCTGAGGTTGAGGAAAGGTGCCCACTCCTGAATCCGTGTGTCGATGTACTTTGGAAGTTTGGCAAGAAGTACAGGCACGGACCCAATCCTTAGCATCCTTAGAAATGCCGTGCCAAATGAACTTTGCTTTCAGCAGCTGTGCAGTAGAACGGCACGAGTGATGTGAAAGGCCGTGGATGAAATCAAACACCTGTCGGCGCATGGGAGCAGGAATCCAAGGTCGCGGTCTACCAGTACTGACGTCACAGAGGAGGGTGGTGTTGGAGTCTTCGAGGGGAAAATCTTCCCAACCGAGGGACGTGCAGGATGTCCTACAAGCTTGATACTCTGGAACCTGTCGTTGGGCTTCAGCCAGGGCGTTGTAATCCAATCCCAGTTGAACGGCAGCCAACGTGTTTCTTGACAGGGCATCGGCAACGGGATTCATTTTCCCAGGGACGTATTGGAGGGTGCAATTGTATTCAGCCACGGCGGAGAGATGTCGGCGTTGACGGGCGGACCAGGCGTAAGACTGTCAAGTGAAGGCGTGCACCAGAGGCATGTGGTCTGTGCGAATGACGAAGGGCGTACCTTCTAAGAAATGGCGAAAGTGACGGACAGCCAAGTGCACCACCAACAATTCTCGATCGAAGGTAGGATAACCCGATTCTGCCTTGGACAGTTTTCTGCTGAAGAAGGCCAATGGGCGGAGCGAGCCTTTGACCACCTGCTCGAGTACTACACCAATAGCGACGTCGCTGGCATCGGTGGAGAGAAGGAGAGGGGCGTGTGGGATAGGAAAAGTGAGAGCCGCAGCAGTTGATAGCGCCTTCTTTGCATTGCAGAAGGATGCTTCTTGAAGGGGACCTCACTTCAGGTCCTTAGGCTTGCCCTTGAGGGAGGCGTAGAGGGGAGCAAGAGTGGCGGCAATGGCTGGCAGGAAACGGTGATAATAGTTGATCATGCCCAAGAATTCCTGCAGAGCTTTGACGGTTGAGGGCGCGGGGAAATTCTGAACGGCTGCTACCTTCTCAGGGAGGGGATGGACTCCTTCAGGAGTGATACGGTGCCCTAAGAACGACACTTCGTTGGCGCCAAAGGTACACTTGTCGTACCGGACTACAAGGCCGTTTTGTTGCAGGCGGTCGAGCACGATGCGCAGGTGACGGAGGTGTTCCTTTTTTGAGGAGGAAAACACAAGTATGTCGTCCACATAACATACACAAAAAGGGAGGTCCCCTAAGATGCCAACCATGAGACGTTGAAACGTTGCCCCAGCATTACGAAGGCCAAAACAGGAGTAATTGAAGGTGTATGTGCCAAACGGAGTGGTGATGGCGGTCTTGGGGATGTCTTCTGGGTTCATAGGCACCTGATAATACCCCTTCAGGAGGTCGAGCGTAGAGAAAACCTTCGCTTTGTGCAGGTAGGAGGTTACATCGGCAATGTTTGGGAGGGGGTAGTGATCCGGTTCGGTTTGCATGTTCAGGCGCCTGTAATCCCCGCACGGACGGAGGGAGCCGTCTTTCTTCAGAACGATGTGTAAGGGTGACGACCATGGGCTGGAGGCCTTTTGGCAAAGGCCCATTTTCTCCATTTCGGCGAACGTCTGTTTGGCGGCTGCCAATCGTTCCGGTGCCAGACGTCTGAATTTTGCGAAGACTGGGGGTCCCATCGTCTTGATATGGAAAACTTCCGGGTATGATGTGAGGAGGTGGGCGTAGGCATCCGTGGGTGCGCTGATGTGGAGAGCGAGGTTAGAGGGGGCGGGTTGAAGAGGTGTAGACAAGTACGAGTCTGCGTTGACCAATCGTCGGTGGGCGACATCGACCAGAAGGTGGAAATGAGAGAGGAAATCCGCACCGAGGATTGGCATTGTGACGTTAATAACGAGAAACTTCCAATTGAATTTACCGTTTCCGAACGATAATGTGAGGTTCTCGTAACCGTAGGTGGGTATCGCATTTCCGTTGGCAGCTACCAAGCGGACGTCGGCAGATGTAGACAGACTACGTTGTGCCTTGAAGAGTTTCCTTGGCAAAAGGGAATGACAAGCACCCGTGTCTACCAAAAATCGCATGCCCGTTCCTGCATCTTGTAAAAAGAAAAGATTAGAAACATGGGAGGCCACCGCCACAAGCGATGGCCTACTTATACGTTTTTTTGGCCACTGACAATCTTTGGCAAATTTCTTCGCGGTTGCCCCGAATCTGAAGTGGTAGTAGCAAAACTGCGGCGGATGGGAGGTAGTAAGTGGCTGTAAAAGTCGTTCGTTGGGGCGCGAGCGATTGGTGGGTGGTGGGCGGCTTTGTCGCCGCTTCGGCACGTCACGGGGTAGGCGTGTATGTCCTACGGCATTCATGTCAGCTTTGGTTGACGTTGAATAGGCATCCTGGTCGTCAGGGGTGGAGGCGTTGATGGAGGTCTTGAAGTGGTTGTCCATAAGGGCGTCGGCTTTGGTCATCAAGTCCTTTATGGGTAAACTATCGACATAGGGTATGGCAGCGCGTACAGGTTCAGGTAAACGGCGTATCCAAAGGGCACGGAGTAGGTTCACCTTACGAGGAGAGCCGTCTGCGGCTGGTTGAAGGCGAGCGATACTGGTCATTTCCCTGAGGGCAAGCGATGCCCTTTGGTCCCCCAACGGTTGTTGCGAGAGCTGAAAAAGCTTTGCTATACGGGCGGCTGGCGACGGCGAGTACTGCTGCAAAAGGTATGTTTTGAGGGCGTCATACGCTATTGGGGTGTCTCCTTTTTCACAAAGCCAGTCGGATATTTCTGGGAAGGTGTCCTCGGGTATCGCCGCGAGAACATAATCCGCTTTGGTGGTTGAGCGAGTCACGCCCCTGATACGAAAGTGGACTTCAGCGCGTTGAAACCAAGCAAACGCTTCTCTGCTGGCGAACGGTGAAAGTTTCAGTGGGGCGGCCGTGGCGCCAACTGCTGTAGAGTCCGTCTCCGTCATAGTACCAACGATGAAGGGGCGAGGGAGGTGGGGTTGGAAGGCAGTGGGAGCGAGTCGACTTCCGGGGTCACCAATGTGACGGCGCCGAGTAAGGTGTGAACTCAAAGGCAGGCTGGAAACGACTGAGTTATATTATTGTAGAACATTCTCCTTATATACAAAACCTCAAGGCAACAGGACGTAACAAGTTCACAAGACAGACAATATTACAGAGGAAAAACCAGACATGAATTTTCATGTTCGTTTTAGTGCGAGGGAAGAGCGAAGATACAAGCATATTATATACAAAAGGAATTATGTACAATTGTGTGAAACACAGTTGGTACACTATCTTCCACTAGTTTGCTTCAGGAGGTCATTGACCGCTTAGAGACATAAGATGATCTTGCAGCACTAGGAGCCCAGCCTCCTACTGATCCAACTGACAAGCTACTCGAGGCCTCTGAGCCAGTCATCATCACCACACAGCCATCCTAGTCCCTTGATGAGCCAGTCACCATCTTCACCTATCCACCCCAGTTCCACTTAGTTCAACACCGCATATTGCATGAAGACAACACGAAATTTCTAAGAACTGCAAGAGGACCAGAAAGGGTCAAGTGTGCCAAGCAGAACGTATGGTCAAATGAGTAAGATCGACTTTAAAGCTGGAGAAATAGGGTACAATGTCGTTGTGCCAGCTCCACATGTTGACTGGGGAAGGGAGGATACAAAAAATCTTCTAGGAATCAACATGAAAGGAAATGAAAATAACCTATACACTATTGGGGGAAAGGCGGTGATACTAAGGTTTGAGTTCAACTTGTGCCCCCAACGATTGTTGAGGAAATCAACCAAGAACAGCAAGTATCTCTTCGTGAGGCACTGAAGAAAAGCCCTTCTGTCTAATTGTACATTT
>NC_090733.1:93133839-93146339 GCF_036898095.1 Palaemon carinicauda | reverse complement strand
CAATCTGCATTATCGTTTAAAAACTAGTCAACTGTCGTATTCAGCCTTACTTCCCAATGATTCATTTACTTCCACTACGTAATCGATTATTATGTGTGTATGTTAATTAAATTTCAATAACAATATTCATTGCGGTTATGATTGCTGATTGAATGTTGAATTAATATGTTAATCATAAAAGTATAGTTTTATATTTTGGTTTTGGAAATACTTTTTAGCGGTTTAATTTTAATATGCTGTGTTTCGCTTGTACTTGAAAATATGTTTATTTTTCATATGGTGTGTATCATATAGTTAATGTTTTTTTCACATGATAAAGAAGAAACTTTTATTTTTCCGTGTTTCAAGGCTATTGTTGCTAGTTAGAGAGAGAGAGAGAGAGAGAGAGAGAGAGAGAGAGAGAGAGAGAGAGAGAGAGAGAGAGAGAGAGAGAGCGTTAAAAGGAGTTACAAGCATTTCGGATATCTTATAGACATTTTAGTCCATAAGCGGAGATTTCATTATTTTGCACTAAGGTAGAGTGATTCACTTCAAGCATTTCGAGAGTTCATATGATCTTATCTAAAATATTCTTGATATCGTTTATCGTGTTACTGTTTACTACATCCGCTGGAAGTATATTCCATGTATTTGCCATTTTGCATTTAAAGAAATTCCAATTGAGAGAGATATTATCCTACTGTATCTAAAACTTTCGTTTCATATCAGAGAGAGAGAGAGAGAGAGAGAGAGAGAGAGAGAGAGAGAGAGAGAGAGAGAGAGAGAGAGAGAGAGAGAGAGAAAATTTTACTACGGTAGGTAAAATCCTAGTTTCATCCTTTATGACGAAACTGAAAAAAAAATGGCAATACAGTTTTACTATGTAAAAATATTATTATCATTATTTTTTTTTTTTTTGGGGGGGGGCGCAGTGCAGAGTAGGGGGCATTAATGCTGCCTGCCAACAAAGGAAATCGATACGAGAAAACGCTCCTAAAGCGGCAAGCGCTTAAGGATAAGCTTCCTCCATTCTTAGAGATATGATAAATATATTTCTCATGTCAAACTAAAAAAAGAAAGGAGATCAATTGGTAATTTATAATGGGTTAATAAAATACTGTCTGTGGACAATTGCCTATGGACAGGATTACGTCAAATTTTCAACGAAGATAAACCTTACGACATGAACGATCCCATCAAATTTTGGAGCTGATCCGGATCCAGATCCAGATTTAATATCCGGATTTGCCTTTTTCGAGTTTCTGTGGACAGGATTATGTACAAAGCACTCGGCAGATTTTGACGAAATTCTCACCTGTCATAGATCTTACGTTAAGGACGCCCCCATAAATTTTGGATATGATCCGGATCTGGATCCGGATTCGAGATTCAGATTTGCATTTTTTGCTATTTTAAAGATATCGTCTGGATTAAAGTTTATTTATTCATTTACATCTTTGTCTGTGTGTCTGTGCCAGGATTACGTCAAAATTACCCAAAGGATGTTGACGAAATTTTCACCACAGATATATCTTAGATTATGGACGAAGACATTAAATTTGGTAGATGATCCAGATCCAGATTTGCTTTTTTCGTCATTTTATAAATAACGTCAACAATACTCCACAAATTTTTATAAAATTTTCACCACAGATCTTAGGTCATGGACGACCCCATTAAAATTTGTAGATGATCCAGATCCGGATCCCAATTTAAGTCTACTTATTTATTTGTTCATTTGTGTGTCTTTGGACAGGATTAAGTCAAAACTATTTGACGAGTTTTGGCAAAATTTCCGCGACACATAGATCATAGGTCCCTAATTCTAGATTCAGATCTACCTTTTCGCCATTTTATGAATAACGTCAAAACTGCTCGACGGATTTTCATGAAATTTTCACCAGAGCTGGAACTTAAGTCATGGACCCATCATAGGCAGTCAAGAGAATGCACGGCACGCAAAAACAAGGACCCAAGGTAATAGGAGGCCCACGGAGAACATGACGTTGAATATCGCAGGTAAACGACAATAAACAGTTCCTTCCCTGGCAGATCTTCCCAGATTCAAAGCCTCTAGGGATACTAACTCAAACCACTCCCTTAGTAAATTGATAGACTTAGCAGTAAAATGAGATAAAGAAGCAGGTCATGCCATAGCGTACACTTACAAAATAACTAACGATGGGAACTTCATCCTCCTTCCCAAGAATGTCAAAACAGTTGAAAACCTTAGGAACTAAGGCCACTTTACAGAACTCAACCCCTCCCAAAGAAGGCGGAAAATTTATGTGTATGGATACCACCGCTATCTTGACTTAGATTTCATCAACGAACACCCGGCCATTTCAGAAGCTGTTCGCAAACAGTACAAGAAGAACAAGCAGAAGTTTCATACCATCACAGTAGTATGCACCTTCACAGGCCCCTCCACTCCCCAATTTATCGATCTAAATCATTGGGGCAAATACAGAGTTGCAGACAATATCCCACTGCCCACAAGATGTTTTAATTGCCAGCATTTTGGGCACCACAAAAGTCAGTGCCAACACGAGACTAGATGTGGGGTATGCTCGGAGAAACACGAAACTAAAGTCTGTATCACTAAACACGAAAAAAATCAGCCAATCATAGCCAAGTGGCCCAACTGCTCCGCCGACCATAAGGCCTGGAACAAACGCTGCCCAGCTTTCATCGATAAGCTAAATTGAAAGGGCACCCCAACACCTTCACGAACTCAAATCAATCCTTCCCGTCCCTCCTTCCGCCTTCACCCATCCCAATCCTACCATCCTCCACAATTACGTCACCAATCCTACGCTGAAGCTGCAAAACCAGGTATCCGCCCCTCTGGCACCGAAGCTCCTTGCACGCCTCCCCATCATAGCCCTGCTCCCCTCTCTCCAGCAAGCTCAGACAACCCCCCCCCCCCCCCTCATCCTCACAGCAGGTCCCTCCACCTGAACCAGATATCGACCTCTCCACCTCTTCCTGTCCAAGCATCTCGGCCGGCTCTTCAGGCTCGACCGAGCCTGTCCCTGCAGTACAGCACTCTGGTGGCTCTTCAGGCTCGACCGAGCCTGTCCCTGCGGTACAGCACTCTTCTGGCTCTTCAGGCTCGACTGAGCCAGACCCTGTGGTACAGCACTCTGCTACCACCTCACCCACACCCAACCACTCAACAAACATATTACCCAATAGTAGGCTATCACTGGAACCCAGCCCAACCTCTCTTTCCCAGCCCGATCTCTTACCCTGCTGCTCTTGCATTAAAAAATTGCAAGAAATCACTATAAACCTCCATTCAGCCCTTCTTGGGGCCCCCGGCTCTCCTCATACTACACGCGCATCATAGCAAACCTGATTAAGGACCTGACCCAATACCATGGATCCTTACAGCAATGATAGCTCGGACTTTGAAGGTGACCTACACACATATGAAACCAGCGAGAGACTTGAATTTATGCAGTGGAACATCGCAGGAGCTAGCAGCATGCATGCACTCCTGCAATCTCAGACTGTCACCCTTAAGCCAGACGTGGTCCTCTTACAGGAGACATTGCTCAGGGAGAACTCACTCTTCTCCTACAAAGGATACACTATACGCAAAACTCCTCGCACGGACACAACACGGGGACTACTCACACTAGTAAAAGACACAATGCAGTCCACAAAGCTCCCGACAATACAGTGTGGAGAAGCTGAACTGCTCAGTGTAGAAATCAGACTGGGCCATACAACACTGACCCTACACAACATATATAATAGCACGAGAAAGTCCTTGGAAGCTGAAAACCTTTTTGCTTCCATTTCCGTTTCCAACGCCATCCTAGCAGGTGATCTAAATGCTCACCACCCCTTTTTAAACTCTCCAAGTACAAACCCCACTGGGAGGCACCTATACTCACTCCTTCAGGATTTCCCTAACGTTGCCCTTCTGAACAGGCTACCTGCCACCACCCACATTGCTGGTGGCACTCTAGATTTAATGTTCATCCCAAGAGCCCTCCACAACACTGCCTCCTGGATGTTACACCCGTCCCTCGCCAGTGACCACTTCGCCATCCTCGCCACGGTACCAACCCCTAAACTTCCACCAATCCCACCACCCCCAGTAAAATGGAATCCTGATTTTGCCCAATGGGACATCTTCGAGAGGCACATGACAACATGGGCTCTCCAGCTCGCAGAAAACCCATCTGAGGATCCCACCTTCCTTCTTATGGAGTTTACAAAGCCAATCACCCTGGCTGCGGATGCCTCCATGCCCATGAAAGGTAGGAACCCGCAACGCAATCATAAGGACGCGTGGTACTACTGCCCGCGCATAAAAGAAATGAACAGACGAATAAACAAGACACATAAGCTCTTCAGACGGCACAGGACTGATGGGCTACTCCTTCTACTGAGGGAGCTCATAGCCAAAGTAGTTCAAGTTGCCAACAAAGTAAAAAGGGAAAAATGGCTCCAACGGTGCAGCCAAATTTCACAACAAACATCTCTCAAAGCCATCTGGGCCTGGTTTAACAAGGTTTCAGGATCCAAAAGACACCAGACCAAGCCCACTCATCCTCAACCCCATCAAGAGGCCATGAACATAGGTCAAACCCTTGCAAATCGGACGAAATCAACTAACCTATGCCCAGCTACCCAAGCCAGACAGGAACAACTTCTGCCCAGAAGAAACGACCTAGTCAGAGCAGCCTGCAATGAACCGCCATGCACTGATGCGCTCTACACTTCGGCCGACCTTGATGCTGCCCTAGCTAAATGTAGAGACACAGCTCCTGGTGCCGATGGCATTACTTATTCTATGCTAAAGCATCTTGGCGATCCTGCAAAAAATAGCTACTTATGAATAATTAACCTAACACATGCTCAGCACATCAGGCCCGAACCATGGAACAAACAGGACACCAACTCAATACCAAAACCTAAGGAAATAAACGCCTATCGTCCCATTGCCCTACTCAGCTGCACTGGTAAGGTAGCTGAGCGGATGGTCCTCCGGAGGCTTCAGTGGGTGGTGGGCCCTTGCATGACAGGTTCTATGCCTACACAAGAGGCATTGGAACACAGCTGTGACGCCATTCTGACATCGCTAGCCATCAAAGGCATCAGAGGCCACCTCTTTGCGTGGAAGCAGAAATATACCCAAAACAGGGAAGCTAGAGTTACTTTCCAGGGAGCCACGTCACCATACATACCAATATGAAGCCCCTTATTCAATGTACTCATTAAAAATATATTGAAAGAAGACTACCCGGAGGGCATTGAAATCTTCATTTACGCAGACGATATCTGCGTTGTCTGCCCACACACAGTTAACAACAAACACCGTAAAATGCAAATTGCCTTAGACACCATTGCAGCAAGCTGCCAGGTCTTAGGACTGAAAATAAAACCGAACAAGACCAAAACCTTGGCTGTCAAGCACTCTCAACCCCCACTAAATGTACTTGGAACACCTATTGTAGGGGTTAACAACTTTTCCTACTTAGGTGTTAACCTCAACTTCAGGCTATCACCAACCCCCAAAATAACGCTCATCAAGCACAAGGCCAACAGCCGACTGAAAGCATTCCGACGCATCGCATCCCTAAACCAGGGTTCCACACATCACATTCTAAGACTCTTCTCCATTCAGGCTGTACGCTCTTTGGTAGAATATGCAGCCCCTGTTCTCACTACCCTTAACCCTACAAAGAAAAGACCATCAAAGTAATTCAAAATAATGCCATGACGACCATCCTCGGTGCCCCAATTTGGACAAGGCTCTCACTGCTTCGTGCCGAAACCCAACTCCTGCCACTCACAGATAGGATAAACTCACGGAACAACTCTATAATCTTCAAAACTTTCAAGACCAACCGGAACTGCCCACTCCATAACAAATTTCGAGGCCTAATATCTCTTTCGGAAGATTTGGCCCCTCCTCACACCTATGCTGGCCATCTTATCACAGCCCTAAGATCCACCGGCTCTCAGACAATGCTATCTACACTAAAAAAAGACACCTTCCACACGGACTTTTCGGAAGAACCCCCCTGGATTCCCAGCCCAATGAAGTACCATTACACCACCCTCCCGTTCTCCAAAGCGCTATGCCCCCCAGCACAGGCCTTTAGAGCGGCCCATGATTCGATCACCCTCACGCTTGCTGATAATGTGTATTATACTGACGGCTCTGTAGACAGGGAGGTTCCTGCGGCAGCTGCAGCAGTCTACTCCCCACATATCTCGGCCTGCTGGAGGATCTCCAACAATGCCTCCACACTCCAAAATGAACTAGTTGCCATACTCAAAGCCCTCACACACTCACTAACCAGTCAAGGTAACACCACGATACATACTGATTCCAGAGGAGTCATGGCAGCAATCAGGAGCCAAGACATCCGAGAAAACACACTCATCATATCCTCCATCAGACAGATAGCCCACACACATGCTCTCCAGAAACCACAGGTCACACTAAATTGGATCCCAGGCATAGAGGTGCACTCGGTAATGAAGAAGCCGGTCGATTAGCAAATCAGGCCCTTCAAGTTACCACTATTAGCATACCCTCAACCCATCGCATGAACAGTTCGAATAAGCAATGATTGCTTAATGTCAAACACAACTACATAGCTACATCAGACAAGCCCTATTTACCTCGTCAAAAATAGCAAAATGGTATATCAAAACTACCAACCTGACACCACATGATCTACTAAAGAACACGCCCCGCAAACTAGCAGTAATCTACCATAGACTAAGGTTAAGGTACCCCTGCTCATGGGAAATCATCAACCAGGAGGGTAAGCAATGCAAGTACTGCGAAGCTGTCCTGGCACTCCAACTAGAGAATTACTTCTGCCACTGCCTAGAAACCACAAATCTAAGACAAAACCTCGGCCAAGGAGTGCCGCATACTGCAGAACAGGGGACTGCCCATATTCTCAAAGACATAGAGATGCTTGCAGGTTTTCTGAAATCTTACACCCCACCTAGGTAAGAAGACAGTCTCTCCCAGCTTATGCAGAGATCAACTCTCAATCACTCCTAGCCCTCTTCTCCTTGGTTAAGGCTTCCCCCCGCCCTTTTTTGCCCTCTAACGCAAAACACTCCGCTCCTCTCCCAGCCCTTCTAACTCACTGGGACCAAGCTGAAAGAACCTTTCACCCTTAAAACTTCATCTAAACTCTTTGGCCCTCAACAGGACCTAAACACTGGGTCTCTTGACCCTGCCTGCTTAAACCAGGCATTCATATAAGATAATAGATTTGACGCTGTCCCTGGCATGCAAGAAGCATACCCAGCGACGCCAGGCAAGCAGTAATAAGTAATTATGCTTAAAACTGCTTCTTTCCCCTCCCACTGAAAAACCTTCCCTCCTCTCCTAGTCTCTCTAACTTACTGGAACTAAACTCTGTAACCTTTCACCCTTGAGCTTGATCTCATCGCTTGGCCCTAAACAGGACCTAAAAACTGGGTCTCTTGACCCTGCCTGCTTAAAGCAAGCATTCATATAAGGAAAATCTTTTTGACGCTGTCCCTGGCATGCCAGAGGCATACCCAGTGACACCAGGCAAGCAGTAATAAGTAATTATGCTTAAAACTGCTTCTTTCCCCTCCCACTGAAAACCCTTCCCTCCTCTCCCAGTCTCTCTAACTTACTGGAACTAAACTCTTTAACCTTTCAACCTTGAGCTTAATCTCATCACTTTGGCCCTAAACAGGCCTAAACACTTGGTCTCTTGACCCTGCCTGTCTAAAGCAGGCATTTCTATAAGTAAAGTCCTTTGACGCCGCCCCTGGCCTGCCAGGGGCTTAATCAGTGCTGACCCTTGGGCTGAGCAACCTCGCAACATGTTGCAGAATCTAAATTGACCTTTGCAAGCAGCAATAAGTACTTACACTTAAAACTGCTTCTTTCTTCTCCCACTGGAAATCCACCTTTCCTCTCCCAGACTCTCCTACCCACTGAGACTCTCTGCTATACTGCCTTTGCCCTACCACTATAACCCCTCTCTTCTCGCCCCTATCTAAGGCGCAAAAAAAAAATATACATATATCTATATATATATATATATATATATATATATATATATATATATATATATATATATATATATATATATATATATATATATATATATATATACTTACAGGTCCCGCTGATTTGCAACCACCACACCCACCCACCAGGGAAATCACCTAGGGGCTAGACGCACCGTCAAAAAACCCCTGTCTGGAGAGAAGCTCCAGGCAATCTAAAGAATAAGAAGAGTTGGAAGGATCATAGTTCGGTGCAAAGTTACCTTTTCTTACCAAATAAACAGACTTTTGTGACGGCGCCGAGTAAGGGTGTGAACTCAAAGGCAGATTGGAAACGACTGAGTTATATTATTTTGGAACACTCTCCTTATATACAAAACCTCAAGGCAACAGGACATAACAAGTTCACAAGACAGACAATATTACAGAGGAAAAACCATACAGGAATTTTCATGTTCGTTTTAGTGCGAGGGAGGAGCGAAGATACAAGCATAATATATACAAAAGGAATTATGTACAATTGTGTGAAACACGGTTGGTACACTTTGATTTAATTCTATTATTTGGAACTTTTGTAAAATATGCTCAACAAAATTGTGGCATTTGAACAAGGTTTGGCTATTATAATTTCCATATCTATTTTTATATTTGGCTGCAATAATTTTGTTACCATTTGGATATAAGTGTCATAATGAAAAAATAGTTAGCATCAACAATCGTTTTGCAATGGCTAATTATATATCTATGTACTGAAACCAATGCTAGTAAATTCTGCCTGATCAAACCCATAAACTCATATACTCCCACAAAAATAATAGTAATAAACGGATTTTGAACGAATCGAAAAATCAATTTTTGGGTGAGATAGCCATGTCGTCCTGATGGAAGGTTCTTTCAGTAGCTTCCTAAGGGTATATATGACTACAGTAGATATTCCCAGAGAATTAAACTAAAGGTTTCACAGAATTCTAACTTCTGGCGCGAGTACCCACAAGGTTTCCATTTAGGATATCGTATAATAACAGGGGACGTATGCTTGATACGCCACATAGCTATCTGCACCCCACATAGCGTTTACGCTTCAAGGGGGAAGTGTGGCAAGTTATGGGAGGAGTCGTTACTAAGTTCTCCTTCTCTGTTACTGTTACGGTACTCGGTGACGTCATAACCGTCGCCATGTTGGCCGCCATGTTGGTTGACGTCACCGTTGCGCGCCTTCCTTATTCCTTCCGGCGTCTAGGCCAACCTCCATGATACAATAAGATTGTGAGGAGCCTGTCAAGGCCTGAATAGAGAACAAGGGCGGGTCCATCAGGACGACATGGATATCTCACCCAAAAATAGATTTTTCGCTTCGGTCAAAATCCGTTTTTTGGACTCAGGCCATGTGGTCCTAATGGAAGTGTACCGTGGAGTTTTTCCCTTTTTTAGTGCCTTCGACTTCTACACAATATTCCTTTGGTCTGATGACCACAGAGACCTGTGACATTGCCGTTACATGTCACTTCAGATAAACATGTGCTATGTTACCGCTTCTTGTCCCCCTGCCAGAGAAGAATCCTATTGGACGTAAGGAAAATCTTGAAGTTACTTGATAAAGAAACTCACCCAGCATCAGAAGTACCTGCCGGTCCCGGAACCAGATAGAAGAAGGTAAGTACAACGTGTTGGAACAAATTACCTTAGTATAGATGAGTTTGTATCAATAAGGAACAAGAGTATATTCATTGTTCAGACAATTTTACATATCATAGAGGGAATCAAAATTCTCACACAGTATTTTATTCCAATATGAGGGCAAAATAAGATGCACGAGTAAAGCAAATTCTTTTTATTTAGTCAAAAATAAGAATTAGCATACAAATAGATAATAAATATAATTTGTAATGGGATGCAAATTAGTTACATAGGCTTAAGCCATTAATAGAAAAGGGGTGTGGAATCTGAAAAGGAAAACTTGCCATTACACACATTAATTCCATAGGAATTATAAAGTCTTTCTAGAATGTCTTATATACACTTCATGTTATGAACATGTGGCACACGTGTTGTAGTCTATGTGACTTCACCTTAGTATAATAACAGTCCGTAGTGTCACAAGGTGGCACTATTTTTACTATGTTGCTCACTAGGGTCAACACACACACCCTTAGAGTTGGAGTCCCGAATAACTCACTGTTCTACGCAGCAATAAGCAGCAGGTTTTAACACACTACTTGCAGCCACCACGAATCTCTTCAATTCATGCACCTGCTTCCCGTAGGGTTTGAGAAACACTCATGAAGACTTCCAGCCTGTGAAAGAGCGAAGACCTTCGAAGTCCATTGACTGGAAGAAATTCAGAGAAGAGGCGACTTTCCTGGGATCGTGACCTGCGGGTGTGCTGTCAGGATCCGCTCTGCAAATAAAGTAGGTGATCTTCGCCCTTAGTTGTTTGAGTGACAAATCGGAACCCGATGTTTGTCCTCCACCAAAGTCTGAAGTTCTTCGAAGATAGAACTTTAGGCTCTCCACTGGACACAGAGAGACATCTTCCTTCAGAGGACAGATTCTCCAGGGTCCCCACCTTTTAGTGGGTAGCTCGTTCTTGGCGAGAAATATATGGTCAGGAAAGAGGGTAAGCTCCCCTGTTTCTGCAAACTGGATCTGGCCCTCTTCTCTTGATAATGCCACAATTTCACTGACTCGAGCCCCCGAGGCGAGAGCAAATAAGAAAATCACTTTTTGATTCAAATCTTTCAGAGGGCAAGTTTCATTGTCCAAACTTGAGGCAAAATGGAGCACCTAGTCAAGAGACCAGGAGATGGGTCTCGGCGGAGGTGCGGATCTGAGTCTAGCACATGCCTTTGGCAGCTTGTTAAAGATGTCATTAGACAGGTCTATCTGGAAGGCATATAGTAATGGTCTTATCAAGGCCAATTTGCAGGTGGAAATCGTGTTGGCTGCCAAGCCTAGTCCAAGAAGGTGAATGAAGAAGAACAAACAAAAATCCATTGAAATTTCTGTAGGATTTTTAGCCTTGACGAAGGACACCCATTTCTTCCAAGATGACTCATATTGCCTTCTGGTATATTTTGTTTTGTATTCCTCTAAGAAGTCTAAGCATTTCTTCGAGATTCCAAACCTCTTCTTGACGGCTAGGGAGAAAAAATCATGAAATGAAGGTCTCGGGTTTTCTTTGATGAAGCGAAGACAGTCGACTTCTGAACTTGTTGGGTTAGAACTGGGTCTGGCAGGGGAATTAGCTTGGGTTGTAACTCCAGGATTAATGGGAACCACTTGCTCCGGAGCCACTTGGGGGCCACTAGGGCTGCTCTTTCAGCAGAAGGTTGGGTGCAGGGAACAGGTAAATCTTGGTCCATCTGTTCCAGTCCAGGGACATGGTGTCCACCGCTTCCGCTCGGGGGTCCTCGTATGGGGCCACGTAGCGAGGAAGTTGTTTATTGTCTCTCGTTGCGAAGAGGTCGATCTGCAGTTCCGGGACTTGTCGGGAGATGAAGGAGAATGAGTCAGCGTCTAGGGACCATTCTGAATCTATCGGGGCTGTCCTGGATAGAGCATCCGCCGTCACGTTGCGGAATCCTTGTAGGTGAACTGCTGAGAGGGGCCATCTTTTCTTGTCCACTAGGCGGAAGATAGGTAGACACACTTAGTTGAGTTGGGGCGATCTTGAGCCCTGACGGTTGAGACATCTGACCACTACGTCGCTGTCCAGAGTCAGTCGAACGTGGACTGATGGACGTGGAGACAGCCTCGTCAGAGTGAGAAGGACCGCCATGGCTTCCAAGATGTTGATGTGAAACGTCTTGAATAGGGGAGACTATGTTCCTTGAACTTGCCGTTGGTGGGAGTGACCCCCCCCCATCCTTCTAGCGATGCGTCCGTATTTCATAACGACCGATGGAGGCGGTGGTTGAAGAGGTACCGACCTTTTCAGGTTCTTTGCCTCTGACCAGGGCTTAAAGAGTGATCGTAGCCGGGTCGGCAGAGGTCTCTTGAGATCTCTTTGAGCAATTGACACGTATCTTCTCCAGACTCCTGATGCATCCTTTAGCTGTGTTCGTAGCACTGGGTCTGTCACTGAAGCGAACTGAAGGGAGCCAAGCACCCGTTCCTGTTGTCGTCTTGAAATCCGTTTGATTTGAGGAGTCTCTTGACAGATCCCGCAATTTCCTATCTTTTCTTTAGTGGAATGGAGAGACGGTGTGACTGAAGGTCCCAATGGATTTGCAGCCATTGGAACTTCTGAGCTGGAGAAAGTCGAGACTTTGTGGTGTTGATCTATAAGTCCAAATGTTCCAAAAATTGGATCACCTTTGTGGAAGCTTGCAACCATTCTTTTTCGGATGCTGCCCACACCAGCCAATCGTCCAGGTAAGCCATCACCTGGACGCCTTGTAAGCGTAGCTGTTGGACGATCGTCTCTGCAAGCTGCGTGAATATCCTTGGGGCTATTTATAGCCCAAAGGGCATGGCTCTGAAGG
>NC_090733.1:93128839-93131339 GCF_036898095.1 Palaemon carinicauda | reverse complement strand
ACTGAGCAGCCTGTCCCTGATATATCATACTCTAGTAAAATTTATATGAAAACCCAAGCAGGCTGGAATGGGATTTTGCATGATCTTTTGTGCTTGAATTGGTCACAATTATATAGTAGTGTAGATCCTGTTGTCCCTTTGAATGAGAATCTAGTCAACATAATTGATAGGCGTATCTCTTCTCGTGTGCTAAGGTACCGAATGAAGGATAAACCGTGGTTCAATGATGATTGTAGACGTGCTTATTTGGAGAAGCAGGAGGCCTATCATCTTTGGAAGGGTAATAGATCAGATTTAACCTGGAACAACTACACTTAGCTTCGAGCTTTTGCTTAGAGAGTTTATGCCTCAACTGAAAAGGAATAAAATTTAACCATAAAAGAACCTTTTCTGGTACAACTCAGGAACAAAAATGGTGGTCTACCCTTAAATCTGCACTATTTGTTGTAGATGCAACAGTTCCAACTTTACTTAAACCAGATGGCTCAGTCACTCACTGTCCAAAGAAAAAGGCAACCCTTTTGGCTGATGTTTTTGACAGTAAACATAGTATTGAAAAACTTGAACTTTCACATTCCTGTTTTCCTGAGGCTAAACTAACTAGTTTAGCTTTTCTATCTCGTGAGATTAAAGCTCTGTTGATGGACCTTGATGCTTATGGAGGTGTAGACCCAAATGGTATTTTTCCTTTGTTTTTTATAAAGACAGCAGATTTCTTAGCTCCAAAGTTATCTCTTATTTTGAGCAAGTTAGCAAGAAGAGGAGCTTATAGCACTTGTTGGAGAATTGGTAATGTTACTCCTCTATGTAAATGTGTTTGTGGTAGTTCAAGTCCCACTGCTTACCGCCCAATTTCCATAACTCCCATATTATCTAAAGTTTTTGAACGTCTTCTGGCAAAACGTCTTAATAGGTTTGCTGAAGGTAATCATCTACTCCCTAGTTTGCAATTTGGTTTTCGTAAAGGCCTTGGAGCATATGATGTCCTTACAATCTCCAATGCTGTACAGAAATCCCTCGATTGTGGTCATGAATTTAGTATGATTGGCCTTGATTTTAGTGCTGCCTTTGACCGTGTTAATCATGAAGACCTTGTTTTCAAACTCAAACAGTTGGGAGTGGGTTGGTCGTTTCTTAGCATCATTATTGATTTTTTATGTAATAGATCTCAAAGGGTTGTTGTTGATGGGCACCATAGTGAGTATAGGAATGTGATATCCAGTGTTCCACAGGGTAGTGTTCTTGGCCGATTACTTTTCATACTATATACACATGACATGTGGTTTGGCCTAGAAAACAAGCTTGTTGCATATGCAGATGATGCTACTCTCTTTGCATCAATTCCATCCCCTGAATGTAGATCTGGGGTTGCTGAATCCCTTAATAGAGATTTAGCTAAAATTAGTGCATGGTGCAAATAATGGGGTATGAAGTTGAATCCTAACAAAACTCAAAGTATGATTGTAATTAGGTCAAGGTCGGTGGCTCCTCAACATCCGGATCTCAGTATTGATAATGTTTCTTTAAATTTGTGTGACTCTTTTAAAATTTTAGATGTGATTCTAGACAGCAAATTTACTTTTGAGAAACCTATTAGGTCTATGTCTTCTTCAATTGCACAAAAAATAAGCTTATTGAGAAAGTCTTACAAGATTTTCGGTGATCAATCTATTCTGAAGAAGTGTTTTAATTCTTTCATTCTACCTTGTTTTGAGTATTGTTCTCCTGTCTGGTGTTCAGCTGCTGATTCTCATCTCAATTTGTTGGACAGAAACTTACGGTCTTTTAAATTTCTTATTCCTGATCTATATATTAATCTTTGACACCGTCGTTCAATTAGTTCATTATGCATGTTGCATAACATTTTTCATAACTCTGACCATCCTTTACATTCAGATCTCCCTGGACAATTCTATCCTGTTCGTAATACTAGGCAGGCAGTTAATTCTAATAGCCAGGCCTTCTCCATCATGAGACTCAATACTACACAGTATTCTAGAAGTTTTATTCCAGCTGTTACCAAGTTGTGGAATGATCTTCCTAATCGGGTAGTTGAATTAGTAGAACTTCAAAATTTCAAAGTTGGAGGAAAATGTTTTTATGTTGACCAGGCTGACATGAGTCTTTTTATAGTTTATATATGACATATCTGTTTTTGTCGTTGTTGATAGTTTATATAGGACATATCTGTTTTGACGCTGTTACTGTTTTTAGAATGATATATTGTTAATTTATTGTCTTCATTTATTTATTTCCTTATTTCATTTCCTCACTGGGCTATTTTTCCCTGTTGGAGCCCTTGGGCTTATAGCATCTTGCTTTTCCTACTATGGTTTTAGTTTGGCTAATAATAATAATAATAATAATAATAATAATAATAATAATAATAATAATAATAATAATAATAATATCTTTACTTGTTAGTTAGACACTACGTAAAACGTCAAGCTAAGTATACTGAAAAATCTCAAAATTGGACCTTTTTCATATCTGTCACAGC
>NC_090733.1:93093839-93121339 GCF_036898095.1 Palaemon carinicauda | reverse complement strand
AATTAGGGTTTTCGCTTCCACCATTCTTAGTACTTCATAATATATATATATATATATATATATATATATTATATATATATATATATATATATATAATGTATATATATATATATATATATATATATATAAAGTATAATCATAAGTATAAGGTATACATACGGTATGTATGTAAGTAACTTCGTATATATGTATGTATATATAAATAAGTTTTTTTTTTATTCCATTATATTTCCAACTGTTGTAGTAAATGTTCGTTCCAATTTTTTTTCTCTCCAGAAACAAAGAAATTGACGTAGCTTCAGGAAATGGGCTTCTTAGGCAAGATTTTTCGAAATATAAAATATTAACGTCATAATAACACTTATTACTGTTTTAATGTAACTTCAGTAGTAGACGATAGAAAATTTTCTGACTGCAAAAGCCTTTATGGTTATAAAAAATTGAGCTAGACATTCTGCAGAGCTTAATCTATTTCTAATGTTTTTGATACATATGTGTGGGTACACAACGTCATATTAATCAAAAAGAGTGAATAATTTCTTGTTTTTCCTTGTTTTTAAAGTTTTAATGGCTTACCATATACCCATATGACCAGCGCTCAAACCCCCTTTACACCCGATGGTGGTGTTGGGGGTGGGGGGTCATGGAACGCTAGAAAATGTCTGCTGATGACACTGTAGGTAGGCCTGTAGGTTGTCCCCCCCTCCCCTTACATGAATGCTGAGGTTGAACATGCTAAAGAAAATATCGAGTTTCAGCGGACTCGATGTCCCGTCCAGCAGAATGCCAGACAGGGTCGTTTCCAATAAGCCACTGCAACCTAAGGTTACTATAAAAATATAACTGACGAAAGTTACACCGTTTTCATTTTATCGTCCCTTCAATTATTTATAATCTTCTTCCAAGGCACATCTGCTTTCTAAAAGCGACAACTAAGCTGTGAAAAGTCTTGTATAAATTAGTGAGTCTTAAGCTCGAGAATAATTACAAACTTTTTAGTCCAAATTCCTTCACTCCTACTTAACAAAGTAAACTAATTAACAAATTAAGGAACATCATTGTATTTTTTCTGAAATTGCAATCTATCTATATATTTATGATGCCACAAAAAATGTGAACACTCTTATTTTCATATCTTGGGGATTTGGTGATGAAAAGAAAAAAAATATATGATACTAGCAAGAACCTGGACAAAAGGAAATATCTTTGTTCGTGAAGTCATTTGCATTGAGAAAAAGGCCCAGCAATTACAAATGCATTCAAAAAGAGCATTGAACTACAGCTGGAAAATGTTCTTTGAATACTGATGTACCAACGCCGTGAAATGACGACACACAGGTATTTGTTACAAAACCATTAACAAAAAGTTAGTATGAGGAACAGTCTTATTCGAGTGAGCTTATTGCTATTGCGGTAGTTGCAAAAACGAGAGGCGGATAAAATAATCAAACAGATCTGAATTGGGCGGGTCAGAACGGTTGATAGTTGATCAATTATTTGTAAAGGAAGGTCATAGAAAAATTAATTAATATTTATATGAAGTCCCATGTCAAAATTAAACCTTGGGTGGTGATAAAGGAGAAAACCTATATATTTTTTTTCTTTATTCCAACACTTACATATTCCCATCACAAAACGAATTTAGTATATAATTAAATTCTAGTGAATGTGGCTATGAATTAAAAAAAAATACATAAAGTAAATTGTATGTTTTAAAAAATTTCAGTCCACAATAGATTAAAAGGTAAATGAAAAATCAATACATTTTCTTTTTATAAATCCATATTTTAGTAAGGATCTGATAAATTTCAACTCATAAACATATACAATATTTTAGAGAGTATTTTGTTTTTGGTACTACGAATATTTCATTTGACAATCAATCTTAAGCCAAAAGGGTGTGGGCACGTGTTGAGATTGGATGATGGGGAGAGATTGAGAAGGGCTCGGTAGGGCCCTGTTAGGGGGAGAAGATCGAGAGGGAGGCAGATAATTAGATGGCGAGATAAGGTGAAGGATGATATATAGAGAAGAGGTTTGGTGAAAGAGGATGCCTTTGATAGAAGGTATTTGGAAAGAATGTGTCAGGCAACCAACCCTTTAATATAGGGGATAACGATGGGAAAGACGAGAGATCGGTCTTGGGCCCCAAATCTCCTCTCATTCTGTTGTTATTATTATTATTATTATTATTATTATTATTATTATTATTTTTATTATTATTATTATTATTATTATTATTATTATTATTATTATTATTACATGCTAAACTATACACCTAGTTGGAAAAGCAAGATGCTATAACCCCAAGGGCTCCAACATAAAAAAAAAAAAAATAGCCCTGTGTGTAAAGGAGACAAGGAAATGAATAAACTACAAGATAAGTAATAAAAAATTAAAGAAAAATATTTTAAGAACAGTAACAAAATTAAATTAGATCTTTCATATATAAACTATAAACTCTTAAAATAAGTATGAGGAAGAGAAATAAAATAGAACAGCGCTCCCAAGTGTTCCCTCAAGCAAGAAAACTTTAATCCACGACAGTGGAAGGCCATGGTACAGAGGCTATGGCACTACCCAGGACTATAGAAAAATGGTTTGGATTTGGAGTGTCCTTCTAGAAGAGCAGTTTACCATAGCTAAAGAGTCTCTTCTACCCGTACCAAGAGGAAAGTAGCCACTGAACATTTACGCTGTAGGAGTTAACCCCTTGAGCTAAGAAAAATTGTTTGGTAATCTCAATGTTGTCAAGTAAATTACGACAGCGGAGAATGTGAAAAGAATAGGCACCCTATTCGATATGTGTAGACAAAGACAAAAAAGAGCTGTAACGAGAGAGGTTGAATCTAATGTAGTAATGTCTGGTCAGTCAAAGGAACCAATAACTCTACCGGTAGTATCTCAACTGGTAGCCAGTGGTCAGACCAACGACTAACTGCATTTGAAGAGTTCAGTACAGACAAATGCAAAAGTCTTGTCGTCTCCAGTCCCCCTTTGTCACCCCCCCCAATATCTATAGATTCCATAATTTTAGGTGTAGAAGAATTTGGTTGTTGGGGGGGGGGGGGGAGCAAAAGGCGGAAGCCAGACGCCAGTTAGGGGGGTAGGCAATGAGCTGGGGGAGGACCTCCAGGAAGGGGGAAGTACTGCTTGTTAGATCTGTGAGCTGTGATGGCTGGGAAAAAAAAAATGTATGAACGTAAATTCAATATAATTTCTTAGGTCCTAATTATATCATTATGATAATACCTAACTTGAAATCATGTAGTATATTTGATGTGATAGTTGCTATATCATTCACGCAAACAACCTATTTTACAAATATTATCGATGTTTATTTTGACATTGTATTTTGGCTCGACTGAAAAATCTCTCTAAACACAAGCTAGGAGTAACTCCTCTCTCTCTCTCCTCTCTCCTCTCTCTCTCTCTCTCTCTCTGTATATATAAATATATATATATATATATATATATGTATATATATATATATATATATATGTATATATGTATATATATATATATATATATATTGAAAGAGAGAGATTCTAAAGGCGTAAAGTGAGGGGATAAGTTTTTAGAGCCGTTACGCGGAAGGAGGCTTTTTGTTTCAAAGTATCATAATATTTTTGGCAAAGAATCCAAATTATAAATACCTTATATAGACCCATTTGTTGCGGTATTTGATACTACATTTTAACAGAAAAGTTATTGCCTAAAATAATGAGCTTTGGTATAGTTTGGACATTTTTTCCAGACTGAAAACCTTACTTATACCCTATTCAAGAGTCCAATAACAAATAATTTTCATTAGATGGAATATCTACAATTGGTATACAACAATTCAGCATATATGAATATGCACGGCAGGAAACACTAGTTTTTGTGTGAGCAGTCAATCATCAAGACAGTGATTCCATGAAGATAGTATTCATAATCACATACTTATCAATAAAGACATAGAAACACTGGGAATATCACGTTGGATTCCCTTTATAATATTTCCACATTGATCACTACTTTTTGGAAAAATGTCATCTATACAGATGAAAAATATTTTACATCAGTAGAAGCACGAGCAAGGCATAGCTGGAGGTGACGGAATACCCACTATGATGAGACAAATATTCAAAAAAGAGCTAGGAGTGGAAGAGTTCGTATTAATTTGTGGAGTTGGATGATTATTTGGAAGGTTCACGAGCAATGATTATGTGGATGGCCTACTTCCCACAATGTGAGCCATGGCCACTCCCAATACAAACCCAATTGTTCTAGTGCACGACAATAGCCCTATTCATACCAGCACAGTAGTTAGAGCTTGGTTAGAGCATCATCCAGAAATCAATATAATAAATTGGCTACAAAGGGGTGCGACCTCAACCCCATATAGAACCTATGGGCGATAATGGTTCGTTAATGGACGTGGGAGAGCAACGTGCTAAGCCATCTAAAGAAGAGCGCTTTTGAATTGTGGGTGTTAATACTTCACTCTGCTTGGGCTTATACCATTTTTCTTCTCTAACTAGGGTTGTAGCTTAGCAGGGTAATAATAATAATAATAATAATAATAATAATAATAATAATAATAATAATAATAATAATGGTGGTGGTGGATGGACATCAAACTAAGGGGCGTTTAGTTTACATTGTATATATGAATGATTCTTGAATCAGAATTAAAATAATGAAATTTTTCTTTACTTTTCAGCAAATATTTATATTCAGTAAGCTAAGTAACCGCATTTGGTCACTGTAGTCTAGTATTTACACTATACTCCTGGGGTCATATTATAATCTAAATAAAGACAACTATGAAATTATGATGTCTCTTATCAACCATCTTTAATACTAACTGAATATAATTGCTTGTTAACCAGGAAATAACATTGGAACCAGAGCTTATTCAGTGGGAACATAGAATCAACATGTGTCCCATACCATAGTAGCAATTACAACAATATTGTATTTTGTATAAGTGAATGCAGACATCATTAATCTGCCTAATCAGTAACTATCATAGAGATATTATTTTATGCAAATATTTCAAGCATTAAGTGACTTGTCTTCATAGAATCTATAAAATGCAGTAGAATTCATTTGTGGTGGCATAAAACCTCATAACTCAATATAAACCGTATCTTAAAAAAGAAAAAGAAAGGAAAACAAAACTTAACGAGACTAAGAAAAGCCATAAATACATCTAACCGAACCTTACGTAATGTAAGCTAGGGGAGGATATAAACGAATATGAAGATTATGTGTAGTTGTTCTCTGCTGATTGGCTGCTCACACAAAAACTAGTGTTTCCTGAAATACTTGTTCATATATGTTGTACTGTTGCATACCAATTATAGATATTCTATGTAAGAAAAAAAAAAGTTATTATTGGACTCGGGAATTGGGTAGGCTATAAGTAAGGTTTTTCAGTCTGGACAAATTTTCCAAACTATACAAACGTTCATTATTTTAGCAAATTACTTTTCTGTTAGAATGCCATATCGAATAACAACCAATGGGTCTATACAACGTAATTATGATTTGGAATCATTGCTGAAAATATTGATAATGATTAATTGATAGTGAATTACTTTCAAACAAAATTCCTCCTTCCCCGCCTTTAGAATCACATTCTTTCGATACACACACACACTATAATATATATATACATATAATATATATATATATATATAAAGAGAGAGAGAGAGAGAGAGAGAGAGAGAGAGAGAGAGAGAGAGAGAGGACTCTCAGCTGGTGTTTACAAAAGATTTTTCAGTCAAGACATAATAATTGCCAAACTGATCATCGAAAATTTTTGTCAACAAGTTGTTCGCGAGAAGGGTATAATAAAAAAACACAGCAAATATAAGTTAGTATCATTATAATTATAAAACTAGGATCGGATCGTGTGATATTATTTTGAACTTGCGTTCATGCATATAATTATGTTTCCCTGGTTTTCACACACCATACAGCTCTAACAAATAGTACTTCTCCCGCCCGTCGTCCTGCCTCTTCTCGGTGTCCTCAACTGGTAGCCAGTGGTCAGACCAACGACTAACTGCATTTGAAGAGTTCAGTACAGTCAAATGCAAAAGTCTTGTCGTCTCCAGTCCCCCTTTGTCACCCCCCAATATCTATAGATTCCATAATTTTAGGTGTAGAAGAATTTGGTTGTTGGGGGGGGGGGGGAGCAAAAGGCGGAAGCCAGACGCCAGTTAGGGGGGGTAGGCAATGAGCTGGGGGAGGACTCCAGGAAGGGGGAAGTACTGCTTGTTAGATCTGTGAGCTGTGATGGCTGGGAAAAAAAAAATGTATGAACGTAAATTCAATATAATTTCTTAGGTCCTAATTATATCATTATGATAATACCTAACTTGAAATCATGTAGTATATTTGATGTGATAGTTGCTATATCATTCACGCAAACAACCTATTTTACAAATATTATCGATGTTTATTTTGACATTGTATTTTGGCTCGACTGAAAAATCTCTCTAAACACAAGCTAGGAGTAACTCTCTCTCTCTCTCTCTCTCTCTCTCTCTCTCTCTCTCTCTCTCTCTCTCTCTCTCTCTCTCTGTATATATATATATATATATATATATATATATATATATATATATATATATATATTGAAAAGAGAGAGATTCTAAAGGCGTAAAGTGAGGGATAAGTTTTTAGAGCCGTTACGCGGAAGGAGGCTTTTTGTTTCAAAGTATCATAATATTTTTGGCAAAGAATCCAAATTATAAATACCGTATATAGACCCATTTGTTGCGGTATTTGATACTACATTTTAACAGAAAAGTTATTGCCTAAAATAATGAGCTTTGGTATAGTTTGGAAATTTTTTCCAGACTGAAAACCTTACTTATACCCTATTCAAGAGTCCAATAACAAATAATTTTCATTAGATGGAATATCTACAATTGGTATACAACAATTCAGCATATATGAGTATGCACGGCAGGAAACACTAGTTTTTGTGTGAGCAGTCAATCATCAAGACAGTGATTCCATGAAGATAGTATTCATAATCACATACTTATCAATAAAGACATAGAAACACTGGGAATATCACGTTGGATTCCCTTTATAATATTTCCACATTGATCACTACTTTTTGGAAAAATGTCATCTATACAGATGAAAAATATTTTACATCAGTAGAAGCACGAGCAAGGCATAGCTGGAGGTGACGGAATACCCACTATGATGAGACAAATATTCAAAAAAGAGCTAGGAGTGGAAGAGTTCGTATTAATTTGTGGAGTTGGATGATTATTTGGAAGGTTCACGAGCAATGATTATGTGGATGGCCTACTTCCCACAATGTGAGCCATGGCCACTCCCAATACAAACCCAATTGTTCTAGTGCACGACAATAGCCCTATTCATACCAGCACAGTAGTTAGAGCTTGGTTAGAGCATCATCCAGAAATCAATATAATAAATTGGCTACAAAGGGGTGCGACCTCAACCCCATATAGAACCTATGGGCGATAATGGTTCGTTAATGGGACGTGGGAGAGCAACGTGCTAAGCCATCTAAAGAAGAGCGCTTTTGAATTGTGGGTGTTAATACTTCACTCTGCTTGGGCTTATACCATTTTTCTTCTCTAACTAGGGTTGTAGCTTAGCAGGTAATAATAATAATAATAATAATAATAATAATAATAATAATAATAATAATAATAATAATAATGGTGGTGGTGGATGGACATCAAACTAAGGGGCGTTTAGTTTACATTGTATATATGAATGATTCTTGAATCAGAATTAAAATAATGAAATTTTTCTTTACTTTTCAGCAAATATTTATATTCAGTAAGCTAAGTAACCGCATTTGGTCACTGTAGTCTAGTATTTACACTATACTCCTGGGGTCATATTATAATCTAAATAAAGACAACTATGAAATTATGATGTCTCTTATCAACCATCTTTAATACTAACTGAATATAATTGCTTGTTAACCAGGAAATAACATTGGAACCAGAGCTTATTCAGTGGGAACATAGAATCAACATGTGTCCCATACCATAGTAGCAATTACAACAATATTGTATTTTGTATAAGTGAATGCAGACATCATTAATCTGCCTAATCAGTAACTATCATAGAGATATTATTTTATGCAAATATTTCAAGCATTAAGTGACTTGTCTTCATAGAATCTATAAAATGCAGTAGAATTCATTTGTGGTGGCATAAAACCTCATAACTCAATATAAACCGTATCTTAAAAAAGAAAAAGAAAGGAAAACAAAACTTAACGAGACTAAGAAAAGCCATAAATACATCTAACCGAACCTTACGTAATGTAAGCTAGGGGAGGATATAAACGAATATGAAGATTATGTGTAGTTGTTCTCTGCTGATTGGCTGCTCACACAAAAACTAGTGTTTCCTGAAATACTTGTTCATATATGTTGTACTGTTGCATACCAATTATAGATATTCTATGTAAGAAAAAAAAGAAATTATTATTGGACTCGGGAATTGGGTAGGCTATAAGTAAGGTTTTTCAGTCTGGACAAATTTTCCAAACTATACAAACGTTCATTATTTTAGCAAAATACTTTTCTGTTAGAATGCCATATCGAATAACAACCAATGGGTCTATACAACGTAATTATGATTTGGAATCATTGCTGAAAATATTGATAATGATTAATTGATAGTGAATTACTTTCAAACAAAATTCCTCCTTCCCCGCCTTTAGAATCACATTCTTTCGATACACACACACACTATAATATATATATATAATATACATATATATATATATATATATATATGATTGTGTATATATATATATATATATATATATAAAGAGAGAGAGAGAGAGAGAGAGAGAGAGAGAGAGAGATAGAGAGAGAGAGAGAGAGAGGACTCTCAGCTGGTGTTTACAAAAGATTTTTCAGTCAAGACATAATAATTGCCAAACTGATCATCGAAAATTTTTGTCAACAAGTTGTTCGCGAGAAGGGTATAATAAAAAAACACAGCAAATATAAGTTAGTATCATTATAATTATAAAACTAGGATCGGATCGTATGATATTATTTTGAACTTGCGTTCATGCATATAATTATGTTTCCCTGGGTTTCACACACCATACAGCTCTAACAAATAGTACTTCTCCCGCCCGTCGTCCTGCCTCTTCTCGGTGTCCCCCCCCCCCCAGCCCGTCTAAACACCCCCCCCCCCCCTTGCCCGTAGTCCTCCCTCCTAACTACCAAACTCTTCTACACCTAGAGTTCTGGAATCTATAGATATTTGGGGTGACAGTGGGGGACTGGAGACGACAGGACATTTGGATTTAACCAAAGACTATATACTGAAGGAAGATAGGAAGGCTCAAAATACAATGTTAATACGCTAGTTGGCAACTCCAAAGTGAACACAATAGTTGGTTGCTCCGATTTCAGATGGCGTTGTAGGTATACATCGTTTGTCGTCTGTTTGTTTATATTCAGAATTTGATAGTTGACTCAAACGAAAAAATGGCGCCGACAGTAAAGAAGTCACACAAGTGTGTTGTGTGCCATAAACAAAAAGAAACCGAGGTAAATTTTTAGTTTCAGCCAAATTTGGAAAAATGCAATAAAAATATATTTGTTGCATCAGAAATAGTGTGGTTTCAATGAATTTAACGTTTATTTTGACTGCAAACCAACCGATTTAGAGATTTACTATGTATACCCTAGTTCATCCCACCAATTATGGGGGACACCCTTTGGGAACCGGGGTTTTGGGTGGGGGAAGGGGGGGGAGGGTGTTGGGGCATTGAATGATATTTGCAATAAATGAATAATTAATGTTCCAGCACCCCTCCCCCATACCCCTAACTAGGCCTACCGGGGGGAGGGGGGGTAGGGCCCCCCATCGACCCCCCCTTAAAGCCACAGTAATTTTCAGGGCACCACAGAACCTAACAAACCCACCTAACCTAACCTAGGGGCCCTGTACCCCTACCAGGGGGGGGCTTCGCCCCCCCTGCGACCCCCCCTTATGGCCAAAGTAATTTTCAAGGCACCACAGAACCTAACAAACCCACCTAACCTAACCTAGGGGCCCTGTACCCCTACCGGGGGGGGCTTCGCCCCCCCTGCGACCCCCCCTTAAGGCCACAGTAATTTTCAGGGCACCACAGAACCTAAAAAACCCACCTAACCTAACCTAGGGGCCATGTACCCCTACCGGGGGGGGCTTCGCCCCCCCTGCGACCCCCCCTTATGGCCACAGTAATTTTCAAGGCACCACAGATCCTAACAAACCCACCTAACCTAACCTAGGGGCCCTGTACCCCTACCGGGGGGGCTTCGCCCCCCCCTGCGACCCCCCCTTAAGGCCACAGTAATTTTCAGGGCACCACAGAACCTAACAAACCCACCTAACCTAACCTAGGGGCCCTGTACCCCTACCGGGGGGGGGCTTCGCCCCCCCTGCGACCCCCCCCTTTAACCAGGGGTAAATTTCAATATATATATATTTTGTTAAATCACTTCTTACCTTAAACGGAAGATGACGATGAAGATGTGGAAGGTTGTGGTTGACCCTCTTCTGAATCATCAAGTACTGGAATACGTTCAGATTTGGTACAATACCACACATGTCTATCCTCACGAAAATGTAAAGGCGAATCACATTTACCACACTGGACACTTAAAGGTAATACGGAATGCTCCCTTAGAAAACGATTCACTACTTCAGGAGTTCCATTATAATTCCCATGAAATCGGCCGATCACATCAAAATAGGAATAACGACATATTTCACACAACCGTACCGGAGGATCCATGACAGTAAAATGACGTGTGATGAAAATATAGAAACCGGAACTTTTGAAAACCGAAAACAAACGACAATCACGGGTTTCTCCCATAATGAAATAGGGAAAAAAAACAAAAGAGTATCGTTTACAATGTTATATTGCACGAAAAACAGATCCTTGAAACAAGACTGAGAGACCAATGAATCGTCCAATAATAACCCTTGAAAAGAACCCAGTAGTATTTTGATTGGAGGAGCGACATTAGTGGGAGGAGCAAATGCGCATTCAAGTAAATATTGTCACATTGCGCAATGGGGCGGAGCCAAGTAAGAGGAAAACAGACATACAAACGAACAAGAGCTACCTTGCGTGCCCATGGAAAGATAAACACTAAACTTAGAAAAAGTCAAGACCTTCAATTCCTGAAATATTTTTTTTCTCTGTAAGTATGCATTAGCGACAATAATGTATTGAGAAGAAGTGTTTTGTTATCACGTGCTTTACTAGGAAAATATATTAATATAATACATTTCCCAATTTGGTTGAATTCAAAACTTTACCGAAACCGATCCTCATTTGGTATTTCACAGGTTCCCTAAGGACAAAGAACGGTGAGTCCAAACAGTATAATACATGCAGTATGTGCTGCTAATGAGTAAGCCCCACTGATATTGGATGTAAGATTAAGACAAGGCATCCACAGTAAATCTCTTTTGTTTTTCATTTTTTGTTGGCTTGTATACTACCTTATTTCTATTTCCAACCCCTGTTTGATTATTTTTGTGTGTGATACAATTTTGTGTTATTTTGATCCTTCTGATTGTATATTTATACATTTATTAGTTTATAATACTAAACTATACATGAGTGCATCATGCTTTTCCATTTCAATAAAAAATAAAATACAATTGTGTTTTTATACACCTAATATCTCTCCATCTTACAGTGGCCTACATACTGCAATTAAATGTATGCCTACACATAAGCATTTGTGGCTAAGTTTAACAAATCAGATATACAGTATGTTTTAATTTATTCGAATGAGGTATTGTATAGAGCATTTAAAAATGGTTGTAATATACTGTACAATACTTAAATTTGCAAGAAAATTAACTAAATCATAAGAGATATAGCTATTGAATTTCTAAAAAATAGACTGAGAACCATAATTTGCAATTTAGTTACCTAAAATTTAAGAATATCATGAATATATGAGTAAAATATACAGACATAGTAATGCAAATTATGAACAAATATGTCGCAAAATTTACAATCGAATTCCATCCTATATACCCGTAAACATTACCGCTCTGAATGTTTGGTTGCTCGCTCAACAGATGGAGCCATTCGTTTCGGATGGGAGTATCTGGCATCTTTTCATAGCACACTCATTTGTGTGTTAAAAGCCTGAGCCTTCCTATCTTCCTTCAGTATATAGTCTTTGGATTTAACTGTACGTGTTTGGAATGAGGTGTGATTGTCTGTACTTCGCATTCTCAAAACGTATAGATAAGACACCAACACTTATAAGACTTTCTTTTACATTAGCCTTGAAAGTAGCTGGGTCTGCAAATGAATTCATAACATCTTTTGAATGCTTGGGTTCCCCAACTCTTCGCATCAAAGACTAATGGTTTATTCTCCAAATGTCAGTATTAAAATATTTGTGTACTGTACATCCTTGGTTAATATACCTTACTTGGTAATTTACCATTTTCCTGTACATCCTTAATTATATCTCTTTGGCAATGAAGAGTACAAGACCATTTTAAATTTATAGTTTGTTTTATACTGATGAAATGATAACGTAGGGTATTGTTAACAAGATTGAAAACCAATGAAGAGAACAGAAGACCAATAAGCAGAAAAAGATATGTATATATTTCTCTCATTAGAGGTGTGACTTTATATTTACAATTCCCAATAGTTATCATAATGCCTAGAAAAGTTAAATTAGTTATCATCGGCACTTTTGATCCTATCATTTTGAAATGAAAAAAAAAAAGTATGAATACTAATGAAATACAAATATAAGTTGGTAAATAATGAATTTTAAACTGAGGATTAAGGTTGAAAAAATTATTTGAATAAGAACATTAATGAGTTTCCTCTTTTGATAATTTTCCTTTGCAATAGAACTTGAAATAAATGCTTCGTAAAAAATCATTACAATTGACTATGGAGATAGTCCTGATTGCAAAAATTATGACTAAGCCATTTTTTTTCTGCTTAAGTTCATGTTAACAAGTTATTGAAAATTGATAAGCTCATTCCTACACTGTAATCCTTTACGAAATATCAAAGCAGTGCAAGTTTCATTTGAATTCAAGTGTGTAACTCAATGCATATTCGTTATACTGAAGCGTATTCTTCTTTACCTCAATTTTTTAATCTCCACAGCTGTCCGGACTCAGGATTTCTTGGTACACTTTGCTCTGAGGAAGTGCATCCAGCCACACACTTACTACGCGGCGAGTTCCTGCATGTAGCCCAGTCACCATCCCTGCTATCTCTCCCTATACTTTCTGTTTGGTTACACGCCACGATGTAAGTGTTTGACAGGGTGAAAATCCCCGGAGCGAGGTGTGCAAGAAAGTCACGTGTTCAACTGTGCGTCTTGATAGAAATACAAAATAATAGTATCACATTAATTTTACTCATGAATTTCTAGATTTTAAATTTTGTAGACCCCCAAAAAATATTCTAGGGAAGTTGATATAATGATGAAACAACCAAATTACTTCTTTATCTTTCTCTTCAATGAGTCTGATCTATCCAAGAGAAGAAATTAACATTTCCTTTGCCAAATTCAGGCGGTCTCTCTTTCTCTCTTTTTCTCTTTCTGCGACGGTTGTTCAACATTGCGTTCTAAACAACGTTTTATGATATTGTCTTTCACAACGACTGGTTCCAACATTAAGTAGTTTCTGAGAGGCGAACTCATTTTGTTTGTTATTACTTTTGCTCGTGGCTCTCATTTTGTGTAAATAATGACAATAGTTTCCAAAGTATAGCAGTTTACTCTTTGTTTATAGATTTTTTATTCAGTTAATACAGATAGTTGCACTTTATAATCACATATGTTTATGTATTTGGATCGCAGTTTTAAAATGTTACAAGTTGAATATGATATTCTATCTGTATTAAAAAAAATTATTTTTTCATAAAACTAAAAAGCGGATTGTGTTGAAGGCAATAAACGAGATGTCTTTTCGGCCTAGAGGTTGATCATACCAGAATTAGTATGGATCGGCAGGGGTCACTTGCCTTAGTTAGATAGGTACTACAAATCACAAGGAACTGGCTATCATTTGATGAATTTAGTCAAAGAATCCTCTTTTGAATTATTCAGTCTGTGAAAGCGAAAAGGACTGAATAGCCCCCAGTCCTGGGCGTAACGGGGTGCTAAGAATCTCCCGGTTTATAAATACTGAATACAAATTGAAAATTAGTAATTGGAATGTTAGAACCCTGAATCATATTTGGAAATTACAGCAAGTGCAGAATAAATTTATGAAATATAATTCGGATACCTTGACCCTAAGTGAAACACGTTGTAAAGAAATCTTAGATCAAGTCAATATATACAGTGTATATATATATGTGTGTGTGTGTGTGTAAATATATACATATATATATCTATATATATATATATATATATATATATATATCTACTCAGGAAGAACAGATGGCGTTGGAAGAGAAGGGAGTAGGAATGATGCTGACACCAAGAGCATAAAAGGCATTACGGAATGGAGTGCTATTAATAATAAATTGTCACTAGCAAAGTTCAAATCAAAGTAGTGCTGAAGAAAGGAAAGATGAATACTATGAAGAGCTACAGAGTGTAATATATATGTATATGTATATATATATATATATATATATACATATATATATATATATATATATATATTTAAATATATATATATATATATATATATCTACTCAGGAAGAACAGATGGCGTTGGAAGAGAAGGGAGTAGGAATGATGCTGACACCAAGAGCATAAAAGGCATTTCGGAATGGAGTGCTATTAATAATAAATTGTCACTAGCAAAGTTCAAATCAAAGTAGTGCTGAAGAAAGGAAAGCTGAATACTATGAAGAGCTGCAGAGTGTAATAGATGAGATCCCAGAGAGAGATATGAAAATTGTAATTGGTGACTTAGTGCTAAAGTTGAAAGAAATAATCAAGCTCTAGGACATCCACAAATATACATAGAATTTACCATGTGGCACTTACAAAAATCCAATAGAGCACTTAGCCATTACTAAAGAGAGATGGAGGACCCTGAGAAATTTAAGAAGCTATAGAGGTGCAGATATTGGTAGTGATCACCAACTCCTCATTGCCACATTGAAATAAAAACTGAAAGCACTGAACAGAAATGTGGATATAATACCTAGGTTTAATACAACTAAGTTCAAAAAGATGAGCACAGAGAAACCTTTGCAATTGAATGTAGGAATATATTTACAGTCTTAGAGACTTTAAGAGACAAAGAGCAGACAATTAATGAAGAATGGTGTGATATTAAGAACATATATCAGTCAGTTGGTAGTGAAGTTTTGGAACATACAGTTATAAGGAGAAAACCATGGATATTAAATGATACTTGGGATACTATAAATAGGATACAAAGACAAAAATTAATTGCTGAAAGTTTTCTAGAGAGTAATAAAACTTACAAGACTGGGCATGCTGAGTATTCCACTATTGATAATGAAGTCAAAAGAAAAGCCAGGAATGACTGGAGAGAATATTTAGACAGGGAAACAGAGGACGCTGATAAAGCTATGAATTCATATGTTTGCTATGGTATAAGAATTGCTCATAGAATTATCAATGGAATATCTACTGGAACAAAGACGAACAAGTATATACCCATCAAAAGAGAGATGGATATGTTATAACAACAGAAGATGAAGAAAGGCAGCGTTGGATGGAACACTTTATTTAAATCATGAATAGGAGATATGAAGGGAATAATTTGATTGATATACGTGAAGCCAAGGAAGACCTTGATGTGCTCATGAATAAATTCACTATGTTTGAAATCGAAGCTATCATTAAAAAGTAAAGAGATGAAAAGCCTCTGGATACAATGGAATAACTGCTGAGATAAGATTGGCTGAAAATTAAGTGACTCCTAGACTACTTACAAGATTATTTTGTGAAATGTGGTGTTAAGAAGCAAAATCTGGTGAATGGGAACTAGGATTGTTGGTGAAAATGGCAAAAAAATGGAGATCTGATTGCAATAATTATGGAGGCATTACAGTTTCGTCAGTTGTCATGAAAATATATAGTATGCTAAATCTAAAGAGATTAGAGAGAAAGATTGATGAAAAGTTGAGATATGAATAAGCAGGATTCAGAAAGGGTAGAAGTTGTACTGACCAAATTTGTATTTTTAAGACATTTGGCACAGCAATATGTAGAATATAGAAATCCTCTTATAATGGCATTTGTGGACTATGAAAAAACCTTTGATAATGTGCACTGGCCAATTTTGTGGAGTCCTGCGTTGTAATGTAGTTCCCCTCAAATATAAAAATTTGATTAAGTCTGTTCATAAGCATAGTAAGTGCAAAGTTAATGTTATGAGAGTTCTATTAAATGAATTTCCAGTGAACAGTGGAGTACTCCAAGTTATTGTATTGTCACCTTTCTTGTTCAACTCCTCATGGATTTTGTAATGCATGCAACAGTTCGGGATGGTGGAGAAGGATTGGACTGGATTGGTAACAGGAAATTAGCGGAGCTGGAGTATGCTTATAACGCTGTCTGTATTACCAGAACACTACAGGACTTGCAAAGCTTACCGACCAGAATTCTTGAAATATCCCATGAGGTTGGGCTAAAGATAAATAAAAGAAAGACAGAGATAATGAGAACGGAATATGCAATGATAGATGAAATATCATTGGAAGGAGAAAGTATTAATGAGGTTGAATCATTTAGGTATTTAGGATCTATGATCTCCATTACAGAGTTAGAGTTCAATGAAAAATGGGAAAAATCAATCCTGACTGACTAGGTTGAGTAAAATTTGGAAATCAAATTGCCTGAAATTACATATAAGAATCAGACGACATATAATTTTAGGTAGGTCGGTGTTACTGTATGGACATGCGTCGTGGTCTGACAATGAAACAATATCCAACAGATTTTGTATTTTTTCTAAAAAAAGCCTTCAGATGAATATTAAGAGTTAAATGGCAGGACAGGATTAGAAATGGTTCTATAAGAGAGATTAATTGAGTGCCTTATGTAGATGAGATCATGGGTGATGGGTAGATGGAGATGGTTTGTCATGCTTTTTCTATCCCCCAAGAAAGTTTAGTTCACTAAACGTTAACTGGGCTCCACAAGGAACTAGAAGAGTTGGATATATATATATATATATATATATGTATGTATATATATACATATATATATATATATATATCTATCTATATATATATATATATATATATATACATATATATATATATATATATGAATATATATATATATACATATATATACATATATATATATACATATATATATATATATATATATGTATATATAAATATATATATATATATATATATAGATATATATATATATATCTATATATATATATATATATATACATATATATATGTATATATATATATATATATATATACATATATATATATATATATATGTATATATATATATATATATATATATATAGATTTCTTTCTGGACATGCTCAGCAGCATGGCCATACGTATTACTAAAACAGTCTCTCTTCGTCCCTTGGGTAAGGGGGAGAGGCATAGTCATATCCTGGAGAGATGGATTGTAGTTAGAGAAGGGTTGAATCAAAATACTTAGCTGTTATTTTTGACGAGTAGCGTACACAAATTGCTTCATAATCTTAAATCAAAATGCATGTAACGCAAGACCTGAGTCTTCTTCATTATAATATGTGTAAATGCCATTCTGAATAACAACATTTTCCATAAAACATGGTTTGTGGGAGCCTTGTGGATAGCGTCACTGATAACCAATTTGTGGGTCCGAATTTTGAGCCCAGCTTACAGATCAAAAACTTTTCATGGGTGTTTACGACGTCACTGTTTCTGTGAGATAGTGAAAGGGGTTTTTAGTGAGAGCTTATAAGTCTACCCAACGTGAAGAAACCCTTTGGCTACTCCGTCCATCCACAGCCAATGTGTTTGTGTTTGATGTTGATTATCTAATTAATCACTTAGTTCCACTGGTCGCTGTTCCTCTGTGGCTTTCTTTGCTCACAATATGACATTAGCTTATTGTTACTTTTGACAAGTATTACATGTTACCTTATGTGCGTTAGCTTGGTAGGAGAGTAAAGTTAAATCAGTTTAATTATCAAATTAATCACTTTGTTCAACTGGTCTTTGGTCGTAATTCAACATTATGCCATTGATCGTCGGTTCTGGCAAGTAGTTAAAGTATCTAATTAATAACTTATTTATACTGGTCTTTGCTCTACTATGGTTCTCTTTGCTTGCAATTTAACATTATTTCATTGCTCCTCTCTTCTGATAAACAATTTAATTTAATTATCGAATTGAATACTTATACTTGAATCAACTAGCCTTTGCTCCATGTTAATTTATACTGCCACCTGCATTCATTAATCTCGGTAGAGATAGCGGTATTCTGGTAGCCATAGTGCATCGGTCACAAGGGTTTCTTGCTGGTAGGCGGAGAGGGAGATATCTTAGACACAAAACATAAGAGTGTTGTCTTGCACTCCCTGATATTAACGTGGGTGCTGTATATATATATATATATATATATATATAAATATATATATATATATATATATATATACAGCTGGAAAATTACATAACCTCCCGAGCTCCAAACTCATCTGTTTATTTTTACGTAAATTTGTTACACATGAAAATTAATACCAGAGCTCTGAGAAAATAATATAACTCTCAGACGGCAATATATAAAATCACTTAATATCCAAAGGTCTCTCACGCTTTTCTCAAAACAAAACTGGATGATCAATTTTTAAGAACTATTCACAAACAACTTCTTACTTTGGTTCTAGTCAGGGATTACGAGCAAGAACTATTAACAAATATTGGTGATCGAAGTAATAAACACTTTACCAAATTGAATATATTCTATGAAAACTGACAATAGAAAGTGACAAGAATTAATATAAAAATAAATCACTCGAAATATTAAATATTAAACAAAAAATTAGATTAAGAAAAAAGAAAGACTGAGCAAAAAAATATACAATCACTTGTTTCACTGGAAATTAATTTATCAAAATATCTAACTTTGATAATTAATGACAATAGTTAACACTTTAACACTAATGATTAAACCCTTAATGAAATTGACATAAAAGTAACTGATACACTCACGTGTGTTGGATCAAACTAGGTAACCGAACAGTTAAGCCAAAATAAATACACTTCACTATTTTAACCTGAATCTCACAGAGCCAGTTACAAAATTTTATGTTATACCAGTACTTGAAATCACATTCAATTGATTCATCAACGTTTGAGTTTGAACGTAATACACTCGGTATATGTTGTATAAAAACTTATTCACTTTTGAGAGGGCACACACTCACTTCACTTGAGAGGAGAGATGATGTTGTCTATTTCAAAGGGATAGGTTGGATCTCTTCTGTTGCCTAGGATTTCTTAAGCGCACATATATATTGACTTAGAACTTCTAGATGATACTAGTAGATCATTTGCGTAGCCTTGGGGCAGGCTCTAGCAGCACCAAAGTTGCTAAATTAGAAAAATGAACAGGGGAACAAATATTGCTTGCAAGGTTACCCTCTCTTAGCTAGCTCTGCCTACCTCCCTCCTGGAAACAATAAAAAAAAAAAGAAGATAAAACTAACTCGGGGGTTTTCAAGAACATTCTAATCGCGTGGAAATATAAACATGATGTAATACCTCGTGAAACCATAAGAAAAAAAAAATTTCATAAGGCTTCGTGTTCAAACCTCGTATGTGTTGTACAGCATACCTAATCGATTTTACATAAGACTTTGTAGCAAAATACGTGGAATAAAAAGTTAACTCTCAAAAAATAACGTAAATTTACATACAATGACTTGAATAAAAAATATAATTAAATGAATGATGAAAGTCTTATGTAATTTACATACAATTACTGAAACCTACAAGAGAGGAACTCACCTTACGAGCTGGCTATACACCACTTCAATACACAAATGAAATACATGAATAGAATATTTACTCTACACTAGCCCTCCTTGGAAAATATATATATGTATATATATATATATATATATATATATATATATATATATATATATATATATATATACAGTATATTCTATTAATACATTAAAAGCAAATTTATTCAGATTCGGGGGAATTATGAGGAATAGATACAAACACCTGGAATGAAATTAATACCAAAAAAATAGGGGGGGGGGTGGTTATTTATTGATATAGAGACCACCACCAATATAAACCAACTGTCTCAATTCTTCCATTATTAATTTCAGCAGAGATGGCCAATTGTTGTCAATACACAATTATCATGTGTTTTTTTTTTTCTCTCTCTCTTTCTTTTTTAAATTATGCATATCATATGCACTTTTATGAATAGTCACGAGAGGAAGATCAAATTTGTTTTATTATGAAGAGTCAATAACCGTGCATTAAATACAAAATTATTTAAGGAAAGATTAAATGAGGATGATGTGTAAAAATGTTACACACTCAAACTACCTCATAATTCCTAGCTTCCTATTTTCTGTCATGTCCCCTGCTAACCTGCAACTTTAACTAAATCTCCCCAGATAGTCGAGACCTTTAGATGTTGTCTCTAATGTTGTACCAAGTATCCTCTTTGGTACTTGACCCCGACCTTTCCATTAGCAGTCTTTTAGCAGTCCTCATCTTGAAGCTCCTTCATAGTTTTTTCTTAGTAAAAAAAGGTTTTTCAACCAAGAAGCCTTTTAGGTGATTTGCAATCGTCTCTAAAAAGACTTTTAAAAAAATGAAAGGTGTCCTTAAAACGGGAATGGTTATTTTAATCAGTTAACTTTAAAAACATCTATTTTATTTGTATTATTTATTCTACACTTCAGCCTTATCATTCAGAATTGTATAATTAACTTATGTAGATAAGAATTATTCTCTTCAAACGAGAATAAAATTTAATTGCTAATCTTTCTTGACACTTTCACAGTTAACCTAAATTATTACTGAGTAAAACAGAAAATCATATATATATATATATATATATATATATAGATATAGATATAGATATATATATATATATATATATATATACATATATATATATATATATGCGTATGTGTATGTGCATATGTATGTATAAAGTATGAATATTGCAAAGTGAAGTGTGAAAGTTGAAATCATAAAATTCAATTAGAAAATTTAGGTTCAAATGAGATGAAAGATTCAGGCTAGGGAAATTCTGAAGTTAACAATTCTAAACGCAAAATAAAAAAAAATGTGAACCATCGCTCTTTTCTCAAGAGAATCATTCAAATCCCAAGAAAATAATTATTTAAATATCTCGTAATACTGACTGAGATATTTTTCATCGCAAGAAGAGCAGTGTGTCAATTTACAAGAAATTCAAGTGAATATTCGGAAATGGGAAATTTTTCCCAGGGACGCAAACACTGTATAATATATCTATTTTGTCCATTTTACTTCTTTTATTTTCGTGCCAGTTATAAAAAAATTTCAGTTAGTTTTCATTTCCCTCTTATTTCATGTATTTTTTTTTCTTTGTTTTTTTTTATCCGCCAGCCTTTAATATCAAAGTATTGTCTGTAATTGGAGAGTTTATTGTGTAGATTAATTCAGATATACGTATAAACATCACTCCAATAAGCTACAGAAGTATCAACAGTATGTTTATTTTGATATATAGAAATGGCTTTAAACTACGAAACTCCAAATAAGAACGAATGCGGGTACATTTTGTTTCATAAATACTCGATAATGAATCTTATTTCTTCAGATCACCATTTTCTGATATAAACTTACTGTAGGCCTCCCCGTTAATCCCACGACGCCGCATCATGGGAGACAACACATTGGTCATAAACTTGTTTTTATGTTACACACTGTACTAAAGCATTATGACTTCCTGAAATTGAGTATAGTTCTGTGACCTTTGCTTCTAAGTGAAAATTGTTTTTAATTCTATACCATAGAAATGACAAAAGGGGCGCTCAGTCGAGAGCAAGCCTTCACCACATCAAACAGTGGTATTATACTCCACTGAATTGGTCTTTTAGTCATACTGCACATGTCCACCAAGTTTCGTTGAAATTGGTTCGGTAGTTTTAGCGTTATGTTGTTCGCGTATTATTTGCCATTTACATGATATTGTTCCTATTTTCAAAGTATTACCAAGTACTTCTATTTTGATGAACTTCACCTAGAAGGTTACTGGTCCATCCTTAGGTCATACCCAACATAACTACTATAGTTTCTGTGTAAAGTTGTAAACAAACAAACGAACAAACGACGACAGGGATGAATACATACTCTTCGCAAAATCTTCGATTTTGGCGAAGACAACAACATTCGGTTCGAATTTAAATGATATTATAATGACAAATTGATAATAATTAATAATGATAATAATAATATCTGGTTCGAACTATGTTTCGTCTGTCAGAAATCAGTACACAAAAACATGAAGCTGCTCTTTCAGTTCGCTGAAGTGGCGTTTTAGATTCTTGAAACTAACGCCCAGAACGCGGATTATTGTTGTCTTATTATTTTTAAATCATTACATATTATTCATTGACGTTTAAACCATCATAATTATAGCTCATCACTTTTTCGTAATTACGATTTCATATTGATAATATCTATAAATCATAAGGCAATTTCCTTAATGATATATATATATATATATATATATATATGTGTGTGTGTGTGTGTGTGTGTGTGTGTGCGTATGTGTGATTGTATGTGTGTCTTTGTATGACAAATATATCGAGATTTATTTTTCAGTGCAAGAATGTGTTCCCGTCCCGAGTAAGGCATCGATTCCCCGGCAACATCTCTTTAATCGTCTCCTAATTGAGATAGCTCAAGAGACGCCCCTGGTCTCCCTTTATCTTGCTCCAGTTTGATCTGTTTTATCGTAATCAAGTCTCTCTCTCTCTCTCTCTCTCTCTCTCTCTCTCTCTCTCTCTGTCTCTCTCTTGCACCAATACAGTTATATCACCAATATACACTGGAAAATTAAGTAGTTTTTTCAATCTAAAGTGAAAAACATTCAATATATGATAAAAAACACAGGAAAAATAAATATATTTCCAAGTAGGAGTGAAATAGAAAACATAATATTAAAATTAATACGCTATGGATTATTTCTAAATAAAAGAATGATAATATACTTTTATGATTAAGATATCAATTAATCTATTCAATCAGAAATCTTATCAGCTATGTGTATTTCTAGTGAAGTGTTATTAACATGCACACACATAATCATCAATTACGTGCTATGCATGGCAAACGTTGTTGAAGTAAACGAAGCACCGGGAGTTAAGCTTGAATGCGAAAGTTGTCCAGTTTTTGAAGGGTAATGCTGAATGTTATTAAATATATATATATATATATATATATATATATTGCAAGATTTGACAAGAAACGAGCAATAAACGGTATGAAACGCTGAATGCCTTGGAATGTATAGTATAAAATGAATCTATAAAAGTATTATAGTGTGTAAGGTTCCCCTTCAGTATAGGACCAGAAAAGCAGCCCTGAAAGTAATGGTGAAAGAAAGCTTTGAAACAAATAAACCTATAGTAATTAAAACAAATATACGGTATGCACGATAAGAATTGAATGGCCCAGGGTAGGTACGTGCGTGTAAATGTGAGTGAAATTATTCTTTACGTGGCTTCTGTAAAAAGGTACCAACCTGTTCATTCATCGATACTTTTATGAAGATTATGCATATCTGATTTATTTATGCGAAATCAAAATGTGCCAAAGTAATTTATATTGGTAAAGCCTAAAAAGGTTATCTACTGAGCTAGTTCTTTGAAATCATTGATATGGCTGCACCAACTATATTTCAGGTCCACATTCTATTGAGTATCATACCGTTACTGAGAAAACGAAAATAAAAAAAATCAAAGTGAACTCTAGATATAACTTATTTCATGAGTTTTAGTACACTATTAACACATTATTCATAAATGTACTACTATTTGGAAATAATAGAAAAATATGTAATGTTCGTATATCAGTATTCTATTAGTGACTAGTACAATTTAGCTTAACCATCGTAGAAAAGACATCCATATAACAACGCACTTGTATAAGCATTACTTCAAAACTCCAGAAAAAAAAAATCTCTGAAAAGAAATGGACTAAATTTGAGTTTGCGAAATTTTCAGTTACTTTTTATTTATATGGTCTAATTCATAATCCTGAATATTCCTGTGCTAGTGTATGCAACCCGTCAACAAGGAGCGCTAAATATTTAGGTAGATATACACAAAAAATGTTCACTCACCACCGTCTAACCATGGTAAGCCTACTCCTTCTACCACAACCCTAGTGACGGAGGGCGCTTATCATGTACGGAAAGATATATATATATATATATATATATATATATTCACTCCTATATATGTGTTTGTATCTACCCCCGACAAATAGGGCCCACAGTTTCTATGTGCTTGGGCATGCATTAATGGAAAAAAAAAAACTCTACAACATGAGAAAATATCCGTTCCGTCGAATAACAAGAGTAACAAGTTTAGTAATTGAAGTAATCACGCCCATTAGGACTTTCTCTCCCAAGATTCCCTTATGTAAGTTGCACATATTGTAGTGGAGTTGTTTTTCAGAGGTCTTGTCACCAAAGACAATTACATTAGTCCATATGGAATTCCACGTGTATACTGAGGAACAGTAATTCTCTCTCTCTATCTCTCTCTCTCTCTCTCTCTCTCTCTCTCTCTCTCTCTCTCTCTCTATGACAAAATAGTCCATTAGGTATTCCAGGTGGTATATTTTATCTAACGAAAACTATAATAGTGTTGTTCTGTGCTGACATGAGGGAACCATTCAGCTCAATGTTGGTTTAACGTTTAATATCAGAATCGCGCAACATGTTAATCTCAATAATGTTATATTTTTAGATGAAGATATGTGTATGACATATTGTAATTTAGTTTTCATGTTCATAAAATAACATAAATATCATAAGCCTTTGTGTAAAAGCAAAATTGTGGTATGTAGACACAGACCACAAAGCTCCATCGATGGCTTACAAGGACGGCAGAGTTGCATATACCATTAAAATATATCTGGCTTGAGCGGGGTTCAAACTTGATAGCACATGCATAGTAATCAATATTTTCTATTCGTTTTTCTGGGACAGAACACGCTTTTGTTAAAGTCGATGTTAAAAAACATTAAATATACATAGAAATACCCATACACACACATACACTCACACACACACACATATATATATATATATATATATATAAATATATATATATATATATATATATATACATATATATATATATATATATATACATATATATATAATTATATATATATATATATATATATATGAGAGAGATACGCAATGGATGCATATATATATATATATATATAATTATATATATATATATATAGAAGAGAGAGAGAGAGAGAGAGAGAGAGAGAGAGAGAGATATACACAATAAATGCTAATGTAAATAACGGGATGTTCAAGTAGATCGCTACCTAATACAAGTTGTAGTTCTTAGGAGAAAATAAATGAAAACTATTGAAGAAACTTTACAAAGGTTGTGGTATAGAAAACAACCCCTACTATTTTGATGTTTTTTTCTTTTTTATTTTCTTTTTTTCATATTTGTCAGTCGGTCTCCTCAAACATTTTGTCAAAGGGCTCCCTAAGTTGCGTTAGCTGAAAAGTAATATTACAAAACCTTAGCTTCCATTGTTAGGAGCTACTAAGGTGCTATAAGTAATGTGACGCAAAACGAGGTCATACTTAAATCAATATCTGCACTGCTCTCATTACCTTGCGTTACCAAGGAAAGTTGTGTTGAGGCAGAGGGGACAGAGGTACTATTTTTACTTCCGTTATTCGTCTCTAGTTAACTCGTGCTTTGATTACGTAAATACAAAGGGCTTATTTATGTAACGGTCGTAATAGATGGAACGAATTTAGTTCATGGGAGTAGATTAACCTTTCCCTTTTTTAAAGGGGTGGCTTAATTTAGTTTTTTAGAAGACATCAACAAAAACCAGCATTCAGTTTCATTTAGAGATTCCATTGAAATTCTACCAACATTAAAAAAAAAATAATAATAATAATTTCGTCAACAGTTTCTCAGAAAAAAATTAGCCAAATCAAGATTTAGATAGTAGAAATAGATATGTGTTGGTGTTAAAAAATATTTTTCTTCTATTCCATCATGATATTATAGCTACACCAGTGATACATGAGGCTATTAGGTTACAAATAAATATATGAATAATTTAGTACTTAAAGTTATTCAATCATAGTCTAGAGATTGGTCGAGTAGCTTTATTAAATATAATACCAAAATATTCTTTTAAAACCCAACTATTTCATCATCAGAGGGGATTATATATAATAAAATAGACTGTTTCTAATATCATTCGGACAGTAGTGCCTGCATTTTTCAGTAATCTAAAAGCAAAAAAAAAAAAAAAAAAAAAAAAAAAATAAGTTTGGAACATGGTCACTCATATTAAGTTGATATAATTCAGAATTACTGACTTAGATTTGAGAAACACTTCCTAACAGTTGCCTAATTTTAATATACTTCTTGTGAATGAGGTTTAACAAAATTTCATTAAAGCATTTCTGGTTTCTACCCAGTTAATTTATCGTTGTTATAAAAAAGTTTAATTTCATTTATTAGGTAAGGGAAATGTATGATGATGACATGAATGAAGAAATAAACAGAATATTTTCAATATAAATCAGATCTGCAAACATTAAAAGTGGGTGGGTTGTGAACCCCTTAAATAGATGTTCCAACTTTCATGAACAAGAAGTTCAAGGTAAAGGTAGATTGAACAGGGGACAAAAGACCTGGTATTTTAGAAGAGGTGGCATTTAAAAAACCGGGTATTTCAGTAGAGGTAGCATTTAAAGGATTGATATTTGATTTCAATTTACATTAAAAAAAAAAACAGTATTTCAGTAGAAGTGTTTTTAAAAGACATGGTATTTCAGTAGTAGTAATATTTTAAAAACATGGTATTTTAGGAGAGGTGACATTTAAAAGACCTAGTATTTCAGTAGAATTAACATTTAAAGGATTGGTATTTGATTTAAAGTAACATTCAAAAGACAAGGTATTTTGATAGTGTTCACATTTAAAGGTCATGGTATTTTAGTAAAAGTGACATTTAAAAGACATAGTATTTCAGTAGAAGTAACATGGTATTATAGTAGAAGTGTCATTTAAGAGACATAAAATTTTACCAAACGTAAAATTTAAAAGACATGGTATTTATGTAGAAGTAATCATCATCTATGCAGACTTTCCTGATTTTGCAGGCAAATGGAAAATGAGTTTTCAATCACGAAAATTTAATTTAGTTTTGTAATAAAATTATGGAGAGTCAATACTTGTCAGGTTTTTGTATATGCTAGCTCAAGCTA
>NC_090733.1:93068829-93081329 GCF_036898095.1 Palaemon carinicauda | reverse complement strand
AAGTGATCCACTACCAATACAGGAGTAGGTTTTGTCTGTTTCATTTTTCAATTTCCGTCGTAAAATTTCCGAGAAGTAATATTTTAACCTTCGTATAAATGTGACAATATGTTCAATATGTTTGAATAAAGTCGTGATATTATCGATAACCCCCCCCCCCCCCCCCCCCCCGTGAGGAGAATTGGCAACAAAGAAAATGATAATGTTCAAGTTATTAATTCTTAAGTGAAAACCTTTTTGACCAAAGTTCTACAACATATCTTAAAAAATACTTGTAAATGTTGTATAAAAGTGTGAATATGTTTAAATAAAGTCATGCAATCATAGATACCCTTTACCATAGAAGAAAAAAATACTATAAGTATAATGATAATGTAGAAATAATTGTATATAATTCAGGTTGTCATTTTCTAAATCTAACTTTTTTGACAAAACTTCGACCATTTATCTTAAAAAAAGTACTTGTTAATTAGAACTATCTCTCTTCTTAGGTTTTTACATATTGAAGCTAGCTATCTTTTTAGGTTTCAATATATTTGAATGCAAAAATGATAAAAGAAAACAATACCAAGAATTCTACATACGGAATAACTCCTGGTCCCTAAACGAATATGTTTAATGTCTTATATCCATTTTATGAGCAATATAAGTGGGACATGTTCAATCCCATTACAAGATTTGTGATAGTGATGGGTTGTTTCGTGATTATTTTTTCAAACGGGTGTTCTACATTTGCATAATTATCAAAGTATCCACGTGGGTTTATGTTTAGAAAGATAGCAAAGATATTCTTATATGAATGTCATAGAAATAAATTTTTTTTTCTTTTATACAGGAGACATAGCAATCCGATCGGAACTGGAATTGGTTCGAATCACGTTCAGGGTAGGAGTTCTTGTCATATAGTGTTATTGTTATAACTCTTATTATTATTATTATCATTATTATTATTATTATTATTATTATTATTATTATTATTATTATTATTATTATTATTATTATTATTATCTTGTTAATATCGTATTGATTTATGGGTGTTGTATTCAGATCAAATTTTTTTCATTATGGCACTTGTGCCCGAATGGTAACAAAATCATTGCAGCCAAATATAAAAAAAGGATATGAAAATCCTCCAAGTTATCGAATTAAATTAAAGTCTATTTATTTGGTAAGTAAAGGTAACTTGCATCGAACTATGTTCCTTCCAACTCGGATTTGTTTCCGAACGATGGTTTAATTGGAATTGATTGAACGTGAGGGACAGATCAAAGCTGTATTTGTTTGATCAAGTCCATTTATGCCAAGGCTCGTTCTCTGGTGCAAAGACTACCTGCGTCGACATATCATTACATCTGCTGCCAATTATGAGAAGGTATTTCGTGAATGATTTAGTATTTAGTATCAGTGCTTCATTGGCATATAAAAAAAATTCTCATTGTAAAGAAACACTCAAAATATGAACATGATAGTCCGAAAAAACCAATCATATTATATACATGATTGACATAACAATCAAAAGGAAGAATGAGAAATACATTTATGGTAGATTTCCTTTCGATAATGATTTCAACTTCTTCTTTGTCTGCATCTTTTCCCACTTCTATGTGGGGTCGATGTTTCAGGTCAGCTTTCTACATCTACCTCTGCCCCACACTTCATCACCGGTTAATCCCTTTGATCGAAGGTCATCTTTGATACAGTCCATCCACCTTCGCTTTGGTCTCCCTCTCCTTTTCGTTCTCTGTACCTCCATTCCCATCACTCTCCTCCCAATATACTGTTCATCTCTTCTCACGACATGACCATACCACCTCAGTCTACTTTCTTGGATCTTATCTGATAGTTTTCTAACTTCTGTGGTACCCCTAATTATCTTATTCCGCATCTTATCTCTTCTTGTCACCCCACACATCCATCTCAACATTCTCATCTGCCACATCCAGTTTCTTCTCTTATGTCCTCTTTATTGCCCACGTTTCCGCTCCATACATCATTGCCGGTCTGACAACGGTCCTTTGTACTTTATCTTTCAACTTAACCCCTATTCTCCTGTCACATAGTACTCCAAGCACTTTTTTCCTATTCTTCCATCTTGCTTGTATTCTGTGATTTATTTCTGCTCACAGATCACTATCCTCTGCAACTGTTGATTCTAAATACCTGAAATTTTCAACTCTTTTCAATCTCTCTCCTTGTAAACTAACTTCCACATTTTCCCAATTTTTCAATCTCAAATACTCTGTCTTTTTCCTGCTGATTCTCTATTTTCCATTTCTCTTATCCACTCCTCCAGTTTCTCTTCTACTACCTCTCGCCTAGTGCTACACAGTATAACATCATCTGCAAAAGGCAAACACCAAGAAGACTGATCTCTAATACCTTGCGTTACTACATCTATGACCAGATCAAATAGGTAAGGGCTCAATGCAGACCCCTGATGTAGACCCATATTTAAAGGGGAAACTTTCTGTTAGCCCTATACTGCTCTTAACATTTGCCTTTGCCCTCTCATACATATCTTGGGTGATTCTTACGTATTTCTCAGGGACTCCCTTTTCTCTCATACATCTCCACAGATCTTGACGTGGTACTAGATCGTATGCCTTCTCCATGTCAATAAAGACCTTATTTAATCCTTTATGTTTCTCCCGATGTTTTTCTATTATCTGCCTCAAAGCAAATACTGCTTCTACAGTCCCTCTTCCAGACATGAATCCAAATTGTTCCTCACCAATTGTTGTTTCATCTCTGAGTCTCTTCTCAATGATCTTCTCCCATATTTTCTTAGTATGGCTTATCAACTTTATTCCTCTGTAGTTGCCACATTCCTGGATGTGTCCCTTCCCCTTATAGATAGGAATAATTAGGCATCTTCTCCATTCCTCTGGCATCTTTTCCTGATTGAAGATCTTCTGCATCATGCCCCACAAGATATCTATGCCTTCCTCTCCAAGACTCTTCCATACCCCTACTGGTATATTATCCGGTCCTGCATTATTATTATTTTTCATCATCTTTACTGCTTGTTCTGCTTCTCTTCTAGTCACTCCTATGGTAAGTGTTTCGTTTGGGAGTCCATCTTCAAATACTGTTCTTGGGTTCTCCTCATTCAATAGTCCTTCAAATAAGTTTCCCACCTTCTTTTAATTTCATTCTCTTCTGCTATAACTATACCATTGCTATCTCTTATTTGTCTTATTTGTGTCAGGTCTCTAGATGCAGCATCTTGGGCCTTAGCTTTTCGGAATATTTTCTTCTCTCCTTCTGGTGTTTCCATGTCTTTATAGACTTCATTTTATGTCTCTGCCTTTGCCTTTGCTACTGCTCTTCTTGCTTCTTTCTTTGCCTTTTTATAGTTTCCTTTATCCTGCTCTTGTCCTGATAGATCTAACTTCTTTTTGGCTTCTTTCTTGGTTTTTACCCATTCATTTAGGGTCTTCTTCCTGATGACTTTCCAAGTACTTCCTCACCGACCCTTAGAATCACTTCACTATTCTCGGTCCACCATTCTTGTACATCCTCATTGTAACCTTACTGCTTCCAGCACTTTCCTTAAACAAGACTCTCTGTTCTCCCTCTTTCGATTTCACCACTTAATCTTTGGGTCCATTAGCGTCTTTTTAATTCACGTCTTTTTACTTTTCCATCAAATCAAAAGGAGAAAATTTTGTATATGTGAAAAGGAATTGATGAACATTGATAGCAGAATAATTCGTCATGATCAAAGGATTGAATTTTCCCAACTTTTCTTTAATCATACGAGAATTGAGCTAAATATATTTGTTTAAATAATGCCAAAAATATGGTTGCAGTATATTTTGTTATAATGGTATGTGAATTCTCGTCTAAGAGAATATATATATACTGTATATATATATATATATATATATATATATATATATATATATATATATATATATATATATATATGAATATAAATATATATATATATATATATATATATATATAAATATATATATATACATATATATAGTTATATATTTATATATATATATATATATGTATATATATATATATATATATATATATATATATATATATACATATATATATATATATATATATATATATATATATATATATATATATATATATATATATATATATATATATATATATATATATATATATGTATATATATATATGTATGTATATGTATATATATATATATATATATATATATATATATATATATATATATATGTGTGTGTGTGTGTGTGTGTGTGTGTGTGTATCTGCGTGTGGTTGTGTATGTGTGTGTGTATTTAATCATCAGTTTTAACTAGTCCGCTGCAGGACTAATACCTCAGAAATGCCCTTCCACTCGCGCACGCGCACACACACACCCACACACACACACACACACACACACATATATATATATATATATATATATATATATATATATATATATATATATATATATATATATATGCATGTATATATGTAAGTATATATATACATACGTATATTCATACATACATACACACATATTCCCAGAATGTTAAAATAGACGATAATGAAAGTAGAACAAAAGATAATGACTTACTCGTGTTCATCTCATTAGTAACATGTTATATGACATTGGAAGAGCCGGTTGACACGTGAGATGAAGAAAGGTTATCTTCCTACCTATCTTCCCACAGATGCCTTTTTGCTCCCAACCTTATTGATGCATAAGCCAATTACTTATTCTACATATATAGTAACTGATCTTCAACAGTTTTTACCGTCCGATATCAACTCTCAGAGTTCCAATTCTGTTTGAAGAGCGATGTCAGGAATTGATATTTCTCCCACCGACACAAGCAATATTCTGCATGGTAAGCAGGTACGAGTGAGATTGCCTGTATACCTGGCTTTGACTGGGAATTGAATCCCCTGGTTGGAAATGCAGGATCTTATGAGCTCACAGGGCCACAACAGGGATAAATAGCCCATCTATGAAAGGAAATAATGAAAAACAAAAGGCTAGAGAACAATAACAATAACTATTGTACACCTATCCTATATAACCTATAAAAAAAAAGAGGATGAGAAATAATAGAGACTAGTGTGTCCGAGTGTACCCTCAAGCCAGAGAACTCAAACAATTATGTTTAAATTCTATAAGTCAATAATAAAACAGCTTAGAATTTGATATGATGACTTAAACTTAATCACATCATATTTTGAATTTGTACAGCAACAGATGTTTTTATTTCCAATAATATATTTTTTTTTGTCTTTTCAATCCATTTTCTACGTTATATTACGGAAAAATTCATCTAACGGGAAATTATGGTTCGGTGGATTTGTTATGGCAGACATCAATTATCTGATTTTCACCTAAATAAAAGTAAACCTTAACATTAACTAATGCCATACCACGTGGTGTTGATATATCTATTGTACTTGAATTGAAAAAGTTACTTTTTTTCTAATATCAAAAGTCAAACATTCACAGTATAATACTAGAAAGGTACTTGCTTATAGTACTTTACTAATCTATCTCATAAAGAAATGACTCATATATCATCGTGGAAAGTAAATAGAACTAAATGGCATCATTCGGGTTACTCGCTGTAAGGAAATTTGATGAAACTGGTTGGTATATGAGATAGTTGGGTTTAAAGGTAGTAGCTCCAACCACCCGTTGAGATACTACCGCTTGAGAGTTATGGGGTCTTTGACTGGCCAGACAGTACTAAATTAGATACTTCTCTCTCTTAACGGTTCATTTTCCCTTTGCCTACAAATACACCAAATAATCTGGCCCATTCTTTACATATTTTCCTCTGTCCACGTACACCTGACAACACTAAGATTATCAAACAATTCTTCTCTCAAGGGGTTAACTACTACACTGTAATTGTTCAATGGCCACTTTTCTCTTGACAAGGGTAGAAGAGATTCTTTGGCTATGGTAAATAGCTCTTCTAGGAGAAGGACACTACAAAATCAAACCATTGTTCTCTAGTCTTGGGTAGTGCCATAGCCTCTGTACCATGGCCTTCCACTGTCTTAGGTTAGAGTTCTCTCGCTTGAGGGTACACTCGGGCACACTATCTAATTTCTCTTCCTCCTGTTTTGTTAAGGTTTTCATGGTTTATTTACGATATATTTTTTTTAATGTTGTCCTTGCAATATTCTTTTTTTCCTTGTTTCATTTCCTCAATGAGCTATTTTCCCTGTTGGAGCCCCTGGGCTTATAGCATCCTGCTTTTCAAACTAGGGTTATAGGTTAGCAAATAATAATAATAATAATAATAATAATAATAATAATAATAATAATAATAATGAGTGCCAGAGGCAGGGCACAATGCTCATATATCTATATGATTCTCACCCAATCCCCCTCTCCACCAAATCTAGGAACAGAAAGGGCTAGGCAAAGGCTCTTGATGACTCGGCAGGTAGACCTGTATGCTCCCTCAAACACCTTCTCCCATCCTTAGCTCACAATGATGGTGAGCGTGCTGACACTACAAGAAACTATCGAGTTTGAGCAGGATTCGATCTACCGTCCAGTGAATCGCCAAAAAATAGGCAACTACAACCTCTTCTTTCTTTAAGAAAGGAATAATGGCCCCCCCCCCTATCTATGAGGGGTAGTGGTTCATATTCTATCGTCAAACTTCTTCTTAGTCATTCAAATTATATGTATCAAGTCTATCCTTGTTGTTTTAATTAGTAAAAGGATGGAAATTTTTTTTTTTTTTTTTTTATCACCTTTAATTATTCCAGTTCTAAGTTCATGCATTATAGTTTTTTTTTTGCATTCTCTCTCTAGTTGTTCGTGCAAAATTTAACCAATTGTTTCTTTCATTTTAGCCATGAAATTAAACTAGATCCAAAATATAATGAAAATACCATGCATTGACATGGCCCTATTTATTGAGATTTTAATTTAAGCAAACTTCTATAATAACCTGGAAATACAAGGAACTGTAACATTATGGAACGAGAGCAATCAGATATTTCTGACCTCCGCCAAAGATAATTGGAGTCATCTGTGTCCTAAGATCTATTTGAGATAAAAAAAATTTTTTAAATCAGTCGTGTAGTTGCAATGTTACCTTAGAAATGGTGAAAAATGCAAATTTGAATAAAGAATCCAGGTTCGGATCATCTTCAAAATTTAATGGGATCGTCCATGACCTAAGATCCCTGTAGTGAAAATGCCATCAAAATACATCGTTTAGTTTTGACGTTGTGTTTAAAATGGCAGAAAATGCAAATCCAAATCGGGAATCTGGGTCTAGGTTCAGATTATCTCCAAAATTTAATGGGGTCACTTATGACATAAGATCTATCTGTGGTGGAAATTTCGTCAAATACAATCGATCAGTTTGACGTTACATTCAAAATGGCTAAAAAGGCAAATCCGAATCTAGAATCCAGATCATCTCCAAAATTTAATGGGATCGACCGTGACCTAAGATCCATGTGTGGTGAAAATTTCATCAAAATCCGTAGATTAGTTTTGACGTTTTTCTTAAAATGGCGAAAAGGTAAATTCGTATCTAGAATCAGGATCCAGATCCGTATCATGTCCAAAATTGAATGGGGTCGTCTGGGACCTAAGATCTATGTGTCGCGAAAATTTTGCCAAAACCTGTCGAGAAGTTTTGACATAATTCTGTCCACAGACACAGATAAACAAATGAATAAATAGACTAGAATCAGGATCCGGATCCAGATCATCTCGAAATTTTAATGGGGTCGTCCATGACCTAAGATCTGTGGTTAAAATTTTGTAAAAATTTGTGGAGTATTTTTGAAGTTATTTATAAAATGGCGAAAAATGCAAATCTGGATCCGAATCATCTAAAAAATTTAATGTCTTCGTCCATGACCTAAGATATATTTGTGGTGAAAATTTCGTCAACATCCTTTGAGTAATTTTGACGTAATCCTGGCACAGACACACAGGCAAATAAATAAATCGATAAATAAACTTTAATCTAGATACAGATCCGGATCTGGATCGTCTACAAAATCCGTTGAATAGTTTTGACGATATCTTTAACCCTGGATAGGTACGGTCCTCGGACACCCCTTTAAGGGTATACTCGGACGCGAACGACCCCGAAGCCAAAAAAAATTCTTGAAAAATCAGTTTTTGCAGTAACCTCCTTTTTTCTTTTGCCAAAAAAAACTTCAATGAATGCTTAAAACAACTGTAAAGATAAATACTACTCATCTGCAGAAAAACTATTTATTATAAATATTTTAAAAAATTAAGTAGAAAAAAAAAGACCTGACATAAAAATTCATAAAAAAAAAGTTTATACATATATACACAAATCCTTTTAGGAATTGATTCTTGAATGTTTAGGACACATCTTGATGTATTTTGGATGAAGTCAGACCCATGGAGGTGAAGATCTGAAATGAGAAAAAAAGGGTAACTTTTTTTGGCCAAAAAAATTTGTCCAAATTTCATGAATTTTTTTGGGTACCCAAATGAAATAGGAAGTGGCTAATTTTTTTAGGGAATAAACATATGTTATCCTAAAATAGAAATATGTAAAAAAAATCTTCATTATTTTGTAAATTACATTTATATCAGGGGCCATATCTAAAGGTAATTTTTTGAGTACTTGGAAATTTCGTAAAAAAATACATATATTTAATATATAATATGATATTTATGCAGGTAAAAATATACCAAAATATCACAAATTCTATAGGAAACAAGAATATATATAGATAGGGCAGCTTACGCTTCGGATATGTCCACAAAATGGCCGCCAACCACACTGACTCATACTCCCTAATCTGCCACTTGAAATGTAGGAAGGGTATGTCAATTTCAAGGTGTTATTTACTAATCTAATTATTATTGGATATGCATAAAAATTGTATGGTGGGTTGCTGGATAATTGTCGATTATTTTACGACTATAAAATTAAAATTCTGACCCAAAAAAATTTTTTTGAAGGGAAATAAAATCGAAAAAAAAAATGTAAAACAATATAATATTTTAGCTAAAAAAATTTGATGATATTCAATCAAAAAAAAAGTAAACAAAATTTTCCGACAAATAAACATCTAGAGGAATCATTACTCTGTGATAGTTCCTTAGTACGTAGTAATTTTGAAAGAATTGGGAAAAAACGAAAAAATGGCAATCACCGGAAAATGGAACACATACCTATATATACGCCATATCTGGCTAAAAAAAAGATAGGCATGGGTAGCCAGATCATCTAGAAACACTTTCCAACACTATAAAAATATAAGTTTTGCGACACTACTTGCCAATTCCTTACGGTAACATGACTAAGCGAAAAAATGCAAAACAAATAAAAAGGGGCACTGGCGGAAAAATGGCTAACATTCTAATATACGGCATTTCAGAAAAAAAAAATTCAGCCACGTGCTAGGCAAACCATCAAGGCACATTTTCCGACAAATAAACATCTAAATGAATCATTACTCTGTGATAGTTCCTTAGTACGTAGTAATTTTGAAAGAAATGGGAAAAAACGAAAAAATGGCAATCACAGGAAAATCGAACACATACCTATATATACGCCATATCTGGCTAAAAAAAAAAAGATAGGCATGGGTAGCCAGATCATCTAGAAACACTTTCCAACACTAAAAAATTATAAGTTTTGCGACACTACTTGCCAATTCCTTACGGTAACATGACTAAGCAAAAAAATGCAAAACAAATAAAAAGGGGCACTCGTGGAAAAATGGCCATTCTAATATACGGCATTTCAGAAGAAAAAAAATTTCAGCCACGTGCTAGGCAAACCATCAAGGCACATTTTCCGACAAATAAACATATAAATGAATCATTACTCTGTGATAGTTCCTTAGTACGTAGTAATTTTGAAAGAAATGGGAAAAAACGAAAAAATGGCAATCACAGGAAAATCGAGCACATACTTATATATACGCCATATCTGGCTAAAAAAAAAATAGGCATGGGTAGCCAGATCATCTAGAAACACTTTCCAACACTATAAAAATATAAGTTTTGCGACACTACTTGCCAATTCCTTACGGTAACATGACTAAGCAAAAAAATGCAAAACAAATAAAAAGGGGCACTCGCGGAAAAATGCCCAACATTCTAATATACGGCATCTCAGATAAAAAAAAAAAAGACATGCACGTGTTAGCCCAACCATCAAGGCACACTTTCTAACACATAAACATGAAAAAAAAATCAATAATATACGGCAATTCCTTACTACGTAGTAAATTTTTACAAATATTGAAAAAAACAGAAATTGGCAACCGCAGTTAAATACCCAATATACCAATAACTACGTCGTATCTGACAAAAACAAAATCACGCATGGGTAGCCAGATCATCTAGACACACTTTCCAACACTAAAAAAGCAAAAGTTTTACGACACTATTTCGCAATATCTTACGGAAAAATGACTTGGCAAAAAAATGAAAAAAAATGAAAAAGGGGTACTCGCGGTAAAATGCCCGACATTCTAATATACGGCATCTCAGATAAAAGAAAAGACATGCACGTGTTAGCCCAACCATCAAGGCACACTTTCTAACACATAAACATGAAAAAAAAAAATGAATAATATACGGCAATTCCTTACTACGTAGTAATTTTTACAAATATTGAAAAAAAACAGAAATTGGTAACCGCAGTTAAATACCCAATATACCAATAACTACGTCGTATCTGACAAAAACAAAGTCATGCATGGGTAGCCAGATCATCTAGACACACTTTCCAACACTAAACAAGCAAAAGTTTTACGACACTATTTGGCAATATCTTACGGAAAAATGACTTGGCAAAAAAATGAGAAAAAAATGAAAAAGGGGCAATCGCGGTAAAATGGTCCTCGTGGTGATGAACGGCATTTTAATTAAAAAAAAATCATGCACATGGTAGCCAAACAATCCACCAAGACTTTCCACAACTGATAACCTATACAAGTTGCACCATTCTACGACAATTTCATAATACGTAATAACTTTGATAATTATGCAAACTACCTTAGAAGGGTAAACTCGTCTCAGAAATCGGGGAAGGAGTACAGCTACAGCAATGCACATCTGGACACTACTAGAGCGTGTAGGGGAGACACCTCCTGCAGGTCGATCACCCACAAATTCAGTCACGGGGCTGAGTCACGTGAGAAAAACCTGTTTTTTTTTGACGCTCGGGGTCGCGAACGACCCACCGTACCTATCCAGGGTAATAGCGACAAATGCAAATCCGGATTTAGAATCTGGATCCATATCCGGATCATATCTAAAATTTATGTGGTCGTCCACGACGTAATATCTATTGCTGGTGAGAATTCCGTCAAAATCTGCCAAGTACTTTGTTCGTAATCCTGTTCACAGAAACTCGTAAAATGCAAATCCGGATATTAAATCCTGATCCGGATCAGCTCCAAAATTTGATGGGATCGTCCATGTCCTAAAGTTTATCTTCGTTGAAAATTTGACGTAATCCTGTCCATAGGCAATAGTCCACAGACAGTATTTTATTAACCTACTGTAAATTACCAGTTGATCTGTTTTCTTTTTTTAGTTTGACATGAAAAATATATTTATGATATCTGTAAGGATGGAAGAAGCTTATCCATCAGCGCTTTCCCCTTTAGGAACGTTTTCTTGTATCGATTTCCTTTGTTGGCAGGCAGCATTAATGCCCCCTATTCTGCACTGCCAAAAAAAAAAAAAAATTACATAGTAAAACTGTTTTTGCCATTTTTTACAGTTACGTCATAAAGGATAAAACTAGGATTTTACCTACCGTAGTAAAATTATCTCTCTCTCTCTCTCTCTCTCTCTCTCTCTCTCTCTCTCTCTCTCTCTCTCTCTCTCTCTCTCTCTCTCTCTCTCTCTCTCATATAAAACGAAAATTTTAAATACAGTTAGAACATATCTCTCTCACTGGAATTTCTTTAAATATAATATAGCAAATACGTGGAATAGACTTCTACCAGATGTAGTAAACAGTAACACGATAAACGAGATCAAGAATATTTTAGACAAGATCATTTGAACTCTCGAAATGCTTGAAGTGAATCACTCTACCTTAGTGCAAAATAATGGAATCTCCGCTTATGTACTAAAATGTGTCTAAGGCATCCAAAATCCTTGTAACTCCTTTTAAAGGTCTCTCTCTCTCTCTCTCTCTCTCTCTCTCTCTCTCTCTCTCTCTCTCTCTCTCTCTAACTTTCAACAATAGCCTTGAAACACGGGAAAATAAAAGTATCTTCTTTATAAGGTGAAAAAAAAATTAACTATATGATACACATTATATGGAAAATAAACATATTTTCAAGTGGGAGCGAAACACATAGCATATTAAAATTAAACCGCTAAGAAATATTTCCCAAACCAAAAGTTAATACTATACTTTTTTATATAACATATCAATTCAACTATTCAATCAGCAATTATACCCGCAATGAATAATGTTATTGAAATGTAATTAACATATACATAATAATCCATCACGTAGTTGAAGTAAATGAGGCATTGG
>NC_090733.1:93031329-93061329 GCF_036898095.1 Palaemon carinicauda | reverse complement strand
CAGAGGAAGGGGAGATGATGGAGTTCGATGCCTCCCTGCATGACCTCACAAGTAGCAGCTGAGGCAGCGCACCTAACGACGACGGACTTAGAGCAGGCACTGGGACCTCAATCGGTACCCCCGACCTCAGCCCCGCAGCACTAAGGAGCAGAGCCATTGCAGCTGAGGTCATTGGTCCGTGCCCCATATATCGTAATGGCCGGCTAGGAATTTTAGCAGTTAGGATTGACCTGCCAGATAAATCCACTCGAGCGCTGATCGACACAGGAGCCAGCATCTCGCTGATTGAAAAAAGATTCACCTTAAACCCACTACAGTCAACGGCATTCCTCAACCTTGACATGTCAGGAGGAAATAAAATATGCATAAACCATACAACGATCGTCAACTTTAAGGTGGGATCTTTGAAGTTTACACATGATTTTTTCTGTTTTGCCCACCTTTGGAATTCCAGGAATCGAGGCTATTTTAGGTATTGATTTAATTTCTAGTAAATCAAATATGCATTTTTAGGGGAAAAGATACAATAACAGTAAAAGCAGGAGGATGACTTTTGCCAATAGAAAGTCATGAGAGTAAGTGCTTGTGCGGGCATGGAAAGCCATTTAAGTAAGGTAACAGCTGTAACTGAGAGAGGAGAAGTCTTGTCTCCCCAGACACTTACGAGCATATCAGTGACCCTGTGTTGCCCTCTTCCGGAAGGAACCAAGGTCGTTGTTAAACCCCATGACAATTAGCCGCATGTAATTTTAGAGAGCTTATCGGAAATAAAAGGGAACAGAGCTGATATAACTATAGTTATGTTGTCAAATAAAAGAGTGGTGTTAGGAAGCGATTCTGTGTGTGAATTAGGGTTATGTGAAATTGCTAATAATGGAATGTTGGGAGCCACAACTCCAGCCCGCAGAGATGAACGCACTCAGGATTTGGTTATGAAAGCACGAAAACTATGTCCGTTAGAATACCAATCTGTAGTTAGTGACATTGTCAATAATTATTCCGATGTAATTGCCATTGGAGATGAGCCACCCGGGAGGATTGATCGATTTCCTTTTTAGCATTGAAACTGGCCAGGCGGAGCCGATTAGATCAATACCCATTCATTTCCAGGGAGAGATAGAAAGGGAAATTAGTAAATTAATGGAACAAGGGATAATCGAGGAGAGCGAATCCCCTGGGCTTCTCCAATTGTAGCTGTTAGGAAAAAGGATGGCTCAGTAAGACTGGGTTGATTATAGGAAGTTAAATAAAGTCACTAAGGATAATGCATTTCCATTGCCCTGGATCGAAGAATTACTTGTGAAGGTACGGGATAGTGAATATGTTACAACTGTTGATTTAATATCTGGATACTATGAGTACCCCTTCAAGAAGACAGTCAATGTAAAACGGCATTTATAGCTAACGATCAACAATTTCAGTTTAATTTTCTTCCTTTTCTTGTTAAAAATGCACCAAATCATTTCTCTTGAGTAATGATGGTGGTTTGGTCTCCCTTAATTGGCCGTAATGTTTTTGTCTATTTAGACGATATCATAATTACAGGGAAAACGGCTGAAGGACATAATAATAATATTTGTAAAGTTTTAGAAGCATTGCGACATAATGGTATGAAAATGAGTTTGTCAAAGTGCAAATTTTTCTGTAAACAGGTCGAATTCTTAGGTCACATAATAACCCCAGAAGTTATCCAACCTTGCCTCATTAAAGTAGTGGCTATTAGAGATTTCCCCAGGCCAGGTAATCCTAAGGAAGTAGCTGGGTTCCTTGGAATCGCTGGGTATTACGGTAAATTCATAAGAGGTTTTGGAGAGATTGTGAGACCCTTAGAAGCTTTAAAGAAAAAAAAATGTAATAAATTGGGGAGTGGAAGAAGGAAGGACCTTTAACCATTTGAAAGCGGCCTTGACTAGCAATGACTCACTCGCTTATCCTACATTTGATTGCCCGTTTATAGTGACAACAGATGCGAGTAGCGTAGCTATTGGTAACGTAGTTTCTCAACAAGATGATAAAGGTAGAGAGCAACCCATTTGTTTTGCTTCCCGGGCATTAAAGGGGGGAAGAAAACAATTACAGTACATTTCATCGAGAGGCTTTGGCTATTGTTTGAGTTCTAGAGAGGCATCGATTCTTTTTATTAGGTCAGTTGCTTGAGTTGCAAAGTGATCATCGTCCCTTACGTCACCCCTTTTTAAAAGGGGATTTGACCTCTCGATGGATTGAGAGATTGTTAGAGTTTAATATAAAGGGTTATTACGACATAGAAGTTGAAGCTAACAAGTTAGCTTATGCTCTCTCTACAGGTGCAGTAATAGGAGTAACAACTTGGGCACAAAAGAGGAACGAAAAACGTAACCAATATATTGGAAACCCCCATCAAAATTGAGAAAATAGAGAATGGGGTGTGAATTCTCCCGAGGAACAATCAGAATATGGGAGCGGAGAGAGAGAGAGGGAGAGAGTTTCAGATATTAGGGAGAGAGAGAGAGAGAGATATAAGCGGTGAAGATGAATATATGTGGTTGGCCGAGGACATGACCAGGGGTGTCCAGAATGAATGCCCTGATGATACAGGTTTGATTGACTTGGGAGGTTGGGACATAAAAGAAGTCCGAGAGGGACAGAGAAAAGAGGAATGGATGGAAAGAGTGCAAGCAGTGATGAAAGGGGAATCGGAGAGTTATCTGTCGTTTCTGAATGTGCCTCATGAGTATTTTTTTTTATAGAAAATTATATCTTATATCGTGCTCACGAGAAGAGGGGAGGGAAATTTTGTGCACGGGTAGTTCTTCCTCCCTCTTTAATTAATCGAGCCATCCACATTGTACATGCAAGTCCATATATAGGGCATTTTGGGATTGATAGAACATTGAGGAGAGCACTTGAATCCTTCTTTTGGTTGGGAATGAAAAATCTGTAGAGAATTATATAAAAGGTTGTCATACATGTAACTGTTTCAATTACATAAAAACATTGTACCAGAATCCAGAAAGTGACCTGTGATTCCTATTAAATTTTATAGAGTGCATATGGATGTGGTAGGACCATTTCCTACTGATTTAACACAACATAATTATATATGTGTATTAGTGGATGCATTTACTCGGTTCACTCATACTTACGCAATGTATGATAAATCGGCAAATTCATTAGCCCAGGCAGTGTGCTCTTTCATTACTAAGTGAGAATGGTCTCCAGTTTATAAATAAGGTGGTGAAATCATTCACGGACTTGATGAAAATTTAAAACTTTTCAGTGACCGCATATATACCTTCAGCTAATGACTTAGTTGAATCGCATAATGGGGAAGTAGTGCGAATTTTATGTTACTTAGTGGCTGATGACCTCCTTCATTGACATGTCATGCTTCCTACAGGTGTGCTCACTTTGAACATTGCATATAATGCTTCGCTCAGGGACACACCTTTCTTTTTAGTGTATGGACAGGATCCTGTGTTACTCTATATGGTTCGTATTAATTTGATACAATTGCCAAATTATTCAACTGAGCAATACCGTGTAGATTTATTAAATGTATTGAGGAGAGTAATGAACACTGCTGAAAGGTTTTTGAAAAGAGCTAATGAAAAATACAGCTCAAAATATGATGGCCGGTTCAAAACCGCACTGGTAAAAAGTATTTGTGGGCGATCATGTGTATTTGAAATGATTACAACCTAGGAAACACAAACTTGAGCCAGAGTATTTGGGTCCGTACCGAGTAAAGGTGGTTAAATCTGACCCATTTGTGATACAAAGCATTATTTAATGGCGCAGTGTCTGAACATCATCAGGCACACACACACATATGGTGCCTGAAGAGTTAGTTTTCAAGGTGTCAATCAGAGTGTTCCTCCTTAACCCTGCATATGTGACATTCCTCCAGTTGATGAGTAAAATTTGGTTTTTCCTTTGCTGTTGTTGTTGTTTGAACAGACCTCATATCTTCTTTTAATGTGTTTTGAATAAACTTGATGATAGCAATGTGATCTTACATTAATGCTTAATGTATACGCAAAGTGCTGTTGCAATTTTGCTGAGTGTGGAAATACGAATGACATACTGCTGAGTGAACCTAAAAAAAAATCAGAGATTAAATAGGTCAGGTGAGATCCATCAGGTGGTTGCCGTATTATTCATGTATTTATATGATTTCTGGTTGCTGGGCTAGGGCATTTCCCGAATGGCAAGTGGTTGCGGGATTAAAGTTCAGCATTGAGGATAGGCAGTGTTAGAGAATGTATAGATGTGAATACCTTATACTTAATGATATAAGAGAAACGCGGGAAAATGAATGATTTTCTCGTGAAAACGGCTAGTGGCCACCAGTTGATGGTTTCAAGCACAAGTGTAGTAGCGATTCAAATAAATGGCGAAACAGTGGTCGTAAGTTGTGTTGCAAAATTGTGCTGTAAACCCGGACAAGTAAAATCGAGGAATGATGGAATATCTATTACTACACTTATCCCGCCCAAAAAACCTGTATTGCCCGCAACCAGAGGGAGGTTATTGATGAGGTTTTATAGTACTGATGTTACGATTCTTTTTTTTTTTTTACTTTTGATATTTTGTATTTTAGTTGTTGAGGTTTTAAGAAGAAATGAGTGGAATTATTTATATTGTATTGTGTACATTTTTACATGCAATATTTCTTTTTTTTATTTTTTTGTGGAAGATGTGTTATTTTTATTGGGTGATATATATATATATATATATATATATATATATATATATATATATATATATATATATATATATATATATATATATATATATATATATATATATATATTCAAATAAGCCATATATATTTTGGATATATTAATGTCTGGATTCTCTTAACGACCTCGGGATCAGAGCCCCAGGCGAAATCACACAAAGACAAGAGCTTGGCTCCGGCCGGGAATCGAACCCTGGTCGGCAAGCTTATATAGACAGTGACTAACCCACTTGGCCACGAAGAAAGATAAAAGTCAATGACAATTTTACTGTACTTATACCTGTCGAATTCAGGTATTTTGTACTTAGAATTGAAATCAACCCATCTTCACCATCGTAGCCAATTGGTAGTTTGTTACTTGGCATTCAATTAATGATAAATTTTGCAAATTTTTACGTGTTTTTCATATTCAAATAAGCCATATATATTTTGGATATATTAATGTCTGGATTCTCTTAACGACCTCGGGATCAGATCCCCAGGCGAAATCACACAAAGACAAGAGCTTGGCTCCGGCCGGGAATCGAACCCTGGTCGGCAAGCTTATATAGACAGTGACTAATCCACTTGGCAACGAAGAAAGATAAAAGTCAATGACAATTCTACTCTACTTATACCTGTCGAATTCAGGTATTTTGTACTTAGAATTGAAATCAACCCATCTTCACCATCGTAGCCAATTGGTAGTTTGTTACTTGGCATTCAATTAATGATAAATTTTGCACATTTTTACGTGTTTTTCATATTCAAATAAGCCATATATATTTTGGATATATTAATGTTTGGATTCTCTTAACGACCTCGGGATCAGAGCCCCAGGCGAAATCACACAAAGACAAGAGCTTGGCTCCGGCCGGGAATCGAACCCTGGTCGGCAAGCTTATATAGACAGTGACTAACCCACTTGGCCACGAAGAAAGATAAAAGTCAATGACAATTCTACTGTACTTATACCTGTCGAATTCAGGTATTTTGTACTTAGAATTGAAATCAACCCATCTTCACCATCGTAGCCAATTGGTAGTTTGTTACTTGCCATTCAATTAATGATAAATTTTGCACATTTTTACGTGTTTTTCATATTCAAATAAGCCATATATATTTTGGATATATTAATGTCTGGATTCTCTTAACGACCTCGGGATCAGACCCCCAGGCGAAATCACACAAAGACAAGAGCTTGGCTCCGGCCGGGAATCGAACCCTGGTCGGCAAGCTTATATAGACAGTGACTAACCCACTTGGCCACGAAGAAAGATAAAAGTCAATGACAATTCTACTGTACTTATACCTGTCGAATTCAGGTATTTTGTACTTAGAATTGAAATCAACCCATCTTCACCATCGTAGCCAATTGGTAGTTTGTTACTTGGCATTCAATTAATGATAAAATTTGCACATTTTTACGTGTTTTTCATATTCAAATAAGCCATATATATTTTGGATATATTAATGTCTGGATTCTCTTAACGACCTCGGGATCAGAGCCCCAGGCGAAATCACACAAAGACAAGAGCTTGGCTCCGGCCGGGAATCGAACCCTGGTCGGCAAGCTTATATAGACAGTGACTAACCCACTTGGCCACGAAGAAAGATAAAAGTCAATGACAATTCTACTGTACTTAAACCTGTCGAATTCAGGTATTTTGTACTTAGAATTGAAATCAACCCATCTTCACCATCGTAGCCAATTGGTAGTTTGTTACTTGGCATTCAATTAATGATAAATTTTACACATTTTTACGTGTTTTTCATATTCAAATAAGCCATATATATTTTGGATATATTAATGTCTGGATTCTCTTAACGACCTCGGGATCAGAGCCCCAGGCGAAATCACACAAAGACAAGAGCTTGGCTCCGGCCGGGAATCGAACCCTGGTCGGCAAGTTTATATAGACAGTGACTAACCCACTTGGCCACGAAGAAAGATAAAAGTCAATGACAATTCTACTGTACTTATACCTGTCGAATTCAGGTATTTTGTACTTAGAATTGAAATCAACCCATCTTCACCATCGTTATTATAGTTTATGTATATATAATAATTTAACATTATTTTACTTTTTATTGGTCAGCAGTTTCTTATTTTGATTTCATTTTACTTTGATTGGCTACCGATTTGCTATTTGATATCCTTTTACTTTTATTAGTTACTAATTCTGTTTTCTCTTGCTGTAAGTATGGTATCAATTTTGTGTTGGTCACATCACGCTTCCTGAAAGGACTCACTGTCATAGCTGCCCACCTAAGACTGACCACATGACAAACACCACTTGTTTGAGGAGCAGGAAGCCTGTTTGTCTATAGCTTCAAATTGTCTTGTATCTGAACTGTACCTGATAGTTTTAGCTAGGTTAAATCATGAAACTTTCTTTTTTTCACTACTTGTTTGTTTAAATACGGAAATTTTAATTTTTACAAAATAAATATCACCCATTTTTTATCTAAAAAATATTTCAAAGAATTTAAATTTTATATGATGAAAATAATTGTCAAACATCCAGAAAGCCATCATATCAGTTTTATTCCAATCCACTAATAATTAGATAAATAAATAACACCTTGAAATTTACATACCCATTCTTCATTTCAAGTGGTAGATTGGGCTGTAAGAGTTGTTGCAGTCTGCAGCCATTTTGTTGACATACCCGAAAGGTAAGTTGGCATATCTCTCTATATTCTTGTTCTGTATAGAATTCGGGATACTTTGGTATATTTTAATGCATAAATATCATATTTTATAGGAGATACAATGATTTTCATAAGAAATTTATATTGTGAAACTAGGCTGTCAAAAAATTACCTTCAGATTTCGCCCCTGATATAACAGTAAATTACATCTTAGTGCACATTTTATTATGTATTTCTGTTCTAGGATAATATGAGTTTGTTCTATGAAAAAAATTAGCCTCTTCCTATTTCATTTGGGTACCCCAAAAAATTCATGAAATTTGGACAATTTTTTTTTGGCCAAAGAAAGTTACCCTTTTTTTCTCATTTCAGATCTTGACTTCTATGGGTCCAACTTATTTCCAGCAGTTACACGCTGTTGCTTTGCCATCTAAGAAGGTGTCTCTAAAGGGATTTATGTGTAAATGTATATTTCTATTTTTTGTGAATATTTACGTCGTCTTTTTTTATACTTAAATTTTTAATATATTTCCAATAAATAGTTATTTTGTAGATGGGTATCATTTACATTTTCAGTAGTTTTTAGCATTCTTTGAAGTATTTTTAGCTAGTCAAACAATACAGATTTAATTTTGCCTGAATTTTTTTTGGAGTCGGGGTCGTGCGCGACCGAGTATACCCTTAAAGGGGTGTCCGAGTAGCGTACCTATCCAGGGTATACAAACTACAAATTTTATTTCTAAGGTTAGTTATATTTAGCTAAGCAATGAGATTCCTCGTGTTCTTTCACCTTTATATAACAAAATAATCCATTAGGTATTCCAGTTGGTTGATATTATGTAATGAAAACTATAATGGTGTTGTTCTGTGTTGACATGGGGGAACCATTTAGCTCGATGTTGTTGAAATATCAGAAATATCATAATCCTTTGTGTAAAAGCAAAATTGTTATCTTTTCAAATGAAGATATCTGTATATGATGACATATTGTTATTTACCTTTCATGTTTGTAAGATATCAGAAATATCACACACCTTTATGAAATAGGAAAATTACCCCTTTTTGAATGAAAGTATCTGTATATAAGAACTGAAAGTACGAGTAAGTACAATGTTCAGTATACTGCTGATGATCTACAGAGTTGAATGAAGTGTGCTGTTCTAGACGTTGTCTGTTTAATAGTTTCACCTGGATTTACCCTTTGAAAAGTGCCTAATCTTCGGCAGAGGCAAGTAGCACGTGAATGGCCAAGAAAACGACAATAAATACACTCAACTTAGGGATCGGGATGGCTGTTGACTCAGTAAGTAGACAATAGACCCCCAAACCTACATCGATAGCTTAAAAGGATGGCATAGTTGCAGATACCTTTAAAGTATATCTGATTTGAGCGGGATTCAAACTTGATGACAAGTGCAAAGTAATCAATATTGTCAAATCGTTCTCCTGGTACAAAATAAGCTTTGGGATGAGACGTTGTTAAAAAGGTACTAACATAGGTAAAATGAGATATATATATATATATATATATATATATATATATATATATATATATATATATATATATATATATATATATATATATATAATATGCATGATTTAGATGTTTTAAGAATGTATAAACCTTAAGCAAACTACAAAATCTATTTGTAAGTTTAGCTATATCTAGATAAGCTATACTATTCCGCGTGAGCTTCCAGCTATAGATGACAAAATAATACATTAGGTATTACAGGTGGAATATTTTATCTAACGAAAACTATAATAGTGTTGTTCTGTGTTTACTTTTTTGGAACCATTCAGCTCAATGTTGGTATAACGTTCCATATCAGAATCACGCAACATGTTATTCTCTAAATTGTCATCTTTCAAAATGAAGATACATGTATAAAATAAAATACTGTAATTTAGGTACCATGTCCTTAAAATATTGTCCCTTCATAAATGAAAGTATGTTTATAAAATGACATATTGTAAGTGAAATATAAGAACTATAAGTACGAGTAATTACAATGTTCAGTATACTGCTCATGAATGACCTACACACTTGAACGAAGTATGATGTTCTGAATGTTGTCTGTTTAATAGTTTCATCTGGATTTACTCTTCTAAAAGGCCATTATTCCTATCATTTATGATCACATAACAATCTCAAACAGTTTACGTAAGACTTCGTAACATAGCATATGTGAAATAAAAACTTAAATATTAAAAATAAAGTAAGTTTACTTATACTGACTTGAATAAGGAATATACAATGAAATTAATGTTGAAAGTCTTACATAATTTACATAATATACTGAAATCTACACAAGGAAAACTCATCCTAAAAGCTGGTTTACCTCTCTTCAATGCACAAGTAAAATACAAATAAAATCAATATTAAAATACTTTATTTACTCTACACTAAACAAGTTTCGAAAGATAGCTACCCCCAAAAAAGATTATTTATTCCTAGCCTGAATCCATCGATAAATAATATGCAGCCACATAATCTTTACCTGATATATGCTTTACATTAATACAATACGGTTGCAAACATAATGACCACCTAGTTAACCTTTGATTATTATTTCTCATCTTATTCACAAAAGTTAAAGGATTATGATCCGAATATACTGTAATCTCTTCATTTTGTGGTCGATTCACATAGACCTTAAACTTGTTTATAGCTGTGACTAACCCTAATAGTTCCTTTTAAACTGTCGAGTAGGCTCGCTGATGCTTCTTTAGCTTCGAGGACATGAAACAAACAGAATGAAAAATTCCTTTCTCTTCTTCTTGAAATAAGCTGGCTCCAATCCCGTTATCCGATGCATCGACTTGGATAAGGAATTTCTTTTTGAAATCAGGTGCTCGCAGTATCGGCTTCGAAGTTAATATGGCCTTTATCCTACAGAAAGATTCCTGGTACTCGCTGGTCCATACAAATATTTTCTTGGAGCTAGTCCAATTCATCAAGGGACTACAGCCGAAAATTCCGGGCAAAAACGTCGGTAGAATCCTGCCTTTCCTAAAAACGTGGTAACTGCTTCCTTGTTGTGGGGGATGATGCTTTCATTATTCCTTCAACATTAGCAGTACCTGGGGCTATTAGTCCTTGTCCTACATCAAATCTCAAATACTGAATTGCTGCTTCCCCTAATTTGCTTTTTTCCAAGTTAATCGTCAGGTATAGTTCTCGCAGCTTTTGAAATACCTTTTTCAGGATTCATAGATGTTCTCTCCAGCTTGATGGATCTACCACATTATCGTCAAGATATTCACCTACTTCTTCCAATCCTAGAAGGTTAACCATCACACATTGAAAAGTAGCGGGGGTGTTCATTAGTTCAAATGGTATGACGGTGTATTGCTATATCCCAGACGGGGTTATAAGAGCTGATAACAATTTTACGTTATTGTCCAAAGGAATTTTATAATAAACTTAAAAGAAGTGGATCTTGGAGACGAACCTTGCTTGTCTGATATTGTCGAGTAGTTGGTCGATGAGCAGCAATGGATAATTATCGGGCACACTTATCGAGTTTAACTTTCGGTAGTACGTACACATCCTAAAATATCCGTTTGGCTTTTTCACGAGCAAGCAAGAATAACTGTAAGGGCTAGAACTTTGTTTAGCTAATTCCTTTTGTAACAAATAGTCCACTTCTTTTATCATAACTTTTCGGTGATACGGCGACAGTCGATAGGCGAGTTGTTTAAATGGTCTTTCTGTTGTTTTGTGGTGTATTTCGTTACTGGACACATCAAGGGTAACATATATTCGTGACCTTTTTATGTGTTGGTAAAGATCCAACAATGTCGATCATTACCTTGCTGAAGGGTTCTCCTCACACTTCTCCCAGGTGTAAGGGAGCTTTCTTAATGTACTTGTTTGGCTTTCCAGCCTTTTGACAAACGTGACATGCACGGCAAAACTGTCTCACGTCTTTATGCATGCCAGGCCAGAAAAAGGTTAGTCATTATCTTCTCCGTCGTCTTCCTTATCCCCATATTTTCCACTTCGTGAACGACGGCGATCATCTGTCTTCTCAACAGTGTGGGAATTAATATCTGCCGATACATCCCCCATTTGGCATTCCTAGGGATGTCCGCGGCTCTTTGCTTCCTTATAAGTAATCCATCCTTAAGATAATAGGTTGGAGACTGCTCTATCTCTGTCTCGTCCACCACATGGTACAATAATTCTGTTAACGTTGCATCCTTCTGTTGCAATCCTATCAGCCATTTCCTATTCACTTGCCCTACGTCTAACATTAGATTTTTTATTTCTTCCAGTCCATTTTTTCTTTGTCCGCTTCTCCGCTCATCTGTCATTCCTCTTTGCTCGATCCTACTGGGGAATTCTCTTCTTGCATACCATCAAGGGAATCCTTTTCTTCTTAAAACAAATCCTCCAAGTACATTGCTCCTTCAATTTGTTTATCTTCTTTTTCAGCAGCCAGTCTATTCATCATACCCTTAGTCGTAACACAACTAGGAAACAGATATGGGTAATCCTTCTTGAGTTCAGTCTTAGGACTATACTTCAACGGTTTCTCCATTACAATGAGACAAGGCACGAACGGCGCTACACCAACCTTATTACACAGAAAGATGTCTTCTCCTCCAACAGCCAATGAATATTTTGCAAAGACAAAAATAATTGTCACCAACTCGCATGACAGTTTCAAGCCGCAAATAAGGGTGACCTCCTCACCTCCTATTCCTTCAAAATAACTGAGTCTCCTGTGAGAGACTGATCCACCAACCGGTGTACTCCTCGTACCACCACACTATGGAATTGTCACCAACTCGCATGATAGTTTCAAGCCACAAATAAGGGTGACCTCCTCACCTCCTATTCCTTCAAAATAACTGAGTCTCCTGTGAGAGACTGATACACCAACCGGTGTACTCCTCGTACCACCACACTATGGATACAACCTGTGTCGCGCAACATCCTGACCGGGGTTCGCTCACTCCCGTCTATTGATACTGACATATCTTAATAAATATATAGTTTATTATTATTATTATTATTATTATTATTATTATTATTATTATTATTATTATTATTATTATTATTATTATCAGTGTCTTGTTTAAGTTGTTGATATGGTTTTCATATAGAATATCTGTATAATTAGTGCTTTGCTTCATTAATGTAATCATGTGTCACTATAATTAATGAATGATTAATAATAGTATTATTATTATAATTATTAATATTATTATTGTTATCATTATTATTATTATTATTAATTGGTTAAACACAGTCTACTGAAACTGTTCGAGTAGCACGCTCTGATGCACAATTCCTTGGGCTATGTTTGCTCCTGCATTTTTATGATTCCTTTTCAATGACTTGAGTGTGGTCCCAAGTGATTATTGGTACCAATTCTACATGCAGTTTATTATTCATCTTCTTCTCCTCTCACGCCTATTGACACAAAGGGCTTAAGTTGGATTTCGTCTCTATCCTAAGCTTTTAATTCAATACTTCCCAATTCATCATCTCCTACTTCGCACTTCCTAGTCCTTTGCCATGTAGGCTTGGGTTTTCCATTTCTTCTAGTGCCTTGTGGAACCCAGATAAACGTTTGGTGAACTAATCACAGTCGCAGTTTATTATTATTATTATTATTATTATTATTATTATTATTATTATTATTATTATTATTATTATTATTATTATTATTGACAACAGAACCCGTAGGTAGTATTTAGTGAGTTTAGACGAAAACAAAAAAATCAGTATGTATGAATATGCTTGAAATTCAAATTTTGGTCAACGATGTAAATCTAGCAAAGGGTAAAAGATAGGAACTTAACTGTACTTAAATCCCTCACGAAGGTAGATTAAATATTCTACCTTGCACAAAATAGTATAAATGAATGTAAGATACTATAAAATCCTCAGTATAACTGTATATTTGTTAAGAAGAATATATTCACATTACCTTTTTACCGTAAAACAAAAGAATTTTACACTATGTAATATATTCGAGAGAAAGTATCTTGCCCACGAAATAAATTCGAGAGGTATGACCCGAAAAATTTAAAAGAAAATTATTTGCCAAATTCTTACAATTATGAATACCTTTCTAAAACTTTTACCGCCAACAAATTTCCTGAAAATATGGGTGTGCTTTTTATTTAGAATTTTGTTTCAGTAGATAAATTACCGTTACTATTTTTTGGCTATGACTTTCGTTTCAGTGTCATTTTTAATATTTCCTAAATCCTATCATTCTTCAGTTATCATTTTTTTTATGTGTGAATTTCTGATAAACTTCATTGAAATAATATTGTGCTTTTAATTCATTGTAATTAGCTTTTGGTATGACTTGATTTATTGTCTTTTTTAATATTTCATTAACTATAACTTTTTAGTAGTGATAGAAATAGATGAGATTTTCTTTTTACTACAGTATATATTTCAGTAGATAACCTTTTCTTTGACTTATATTTTAGCGTAGTTTTTAATATATCCTCAATCTTGGAATTCTTCAGTTATAGAAAAAGTTAATGGATTTTTTTTCTTTTTTACTGCAATAAGTATTTCATATATACTCGTTGAATCAATAATTTCTATGTTTCCGCCGATCTCTCAATTATTTTGCAAAAATGCATATTTGCTTTTTTTTTTTCAAAACATACTGGACTGTGAAATCAGTCATGCACAGCAACACGATTCGGTTTCTGCATTTCACTGACAGAGATTTGAGTTGTGTCAATTTGTAGGCCGTTCATTTTCCAATCTGACAAATTGATTGCTCGGACGAGTAATTTGAGCTAGTGCTAAAGTGGTCTTTTTTTTTTTTTTTTTTTTTTTTTTTTTTTTTTTTTTTTTGCCATAGACAAGAATGTCAGCAATATGTTCAATATAATAGAATAGTCATGATATCATAGATACCCCCAGCATAGAGGAAAACTGGCTATAAGTAAAATGATAATGTTCATGTTATTATAATCTTAAACGAAAACCTTTTTGACACAAGTTCGACCACGTACTCAAAAAGTACTAGTAAATGTTGCATACAGGTATGAATATGTTTAAATAGTCATGTTATCATAAATACCCTTTACCAGAGAGAAAAAAAAATGGCTACAAGTATTATGATAATGTAGAAATAAATATATATAGTTCAAGTTATCATATTCAAAAGCTGAAAATTTTTTGACAAAACTTCCTCCACTTAAAAATACATATAAATTAGAGTTATCACTTTTCTTGGGATTCTGTATATTGAAACTACTGTAGCTACCCTTTTAGTTTCCAATAAATTTAAATGGAACAATGATAAAGAGAAACAATACTAAAATACTACATACGGAATATCTCCTGGTACTTAGACGAATATGTTTAATGTCCTATATCAATTTCCTGAGCAATGTAAGAGGACTTATGTTAAATCCCATTTTTGTCAAGATATATGATAACAATGGGTTCTTTGGTGATCATTTTTGAAAACAGGTAAAACTGTCAAAGTATCCACTTGGGTTTATGTTCAGATTGACAGCAAAGATAATCTTATCTCAATGTCATAAAACGAAAGCTAAAGTTGTTCTGAGTTTATACAGTAAGTAAACATATCCATCCGATCGGAACAGCCATTGGTTCGAATCAGGTTCAGGGTAGGAGTTCTTTCATATAGCGTTATTATTATTATTATTATTATGGGAGTATGTGGGTGTATTGGTGTTATCAGGCAAGACATAATTGGATTGGTTTTATTACATAGATATATAATCAAACAATGCAAAACGATTGTTTATGTTAACTATTATTCAGATCACAATGTTTTGATACTTTTTCCATTATTTGGTAAGGAAAGGTAACTTGGCACCGAACTATGATCCTTCTAACTTGGATTTGTTTCCGAACGGTGGTTTAATTGGAATTGATTGAACGGGAGGGACAGATCAAAGCTCTTATTGATTAATCAAGTCCATTTATGCCAAGGCTCGTTCTCTGGTGTAAAAACCACCTACGTCGATATATCGTTACATCTGCTGCCAATTATGAGAAGGTATTACTTGAATGATTTATTATTTAATATCAATGCTTCATTGACATAATATAAAAAAATCTTCTCAGTAAAGAAACAATCAAAATATGAACATGATAGTTCGAAAAAAAACCTAATCATATTATATACATGATAGTCATAACAATTAAAAGGCAGAATTTGAAATGTATTACCGCCGAAATTCCTTTCGATAGTGATTTCAACATCACATAAAAAGGAGAGAGTTTTGTATATGAGACAATAAATTGTGGAACATTGATATCAGAATAATTCACCATGATCAAATGATTAAATTTTCTCAACTTTTCTTTGATCATGCGAGAATTGAGCTAAATATATTTGTTTAGAAAATGTCAAAATTCTGGTTGCAGCAGATTTTGTTATAATATGTGAATTCCCATCTAAGGGAGTATATATATATATATATATATATATATATATATATATATATATATATATATATATATATATATATATATATATATATATATATACGTCTGTGTTTGTTTGTGTAGTGTATCATCATCGTCATCATCAGTTGTATCTAGTCCACTGCAGGACTAAGGCCTCAGGCATGCCCTTTCACTCTCGCGGGTGCAAACACGCGCACACACACGCGCGCACACACACTCACACACTCACACACACACACGCGCGCACACAGTCACACACACACACACATATATATATATATATATATATATATATATATATATATATATATATATATATATATATATATATATATATATATATATATATATATATGATAAATTTTGCACATTTTTACGTGTTTTTCATATTCAAATGAGCCATATATATTTTTGATACATTAATGTCTGGATTCTCTTAACGACCTCGGGATCAGAGCCCCAGGCGAAATCACACAAAGACAAGAGCTTGGCTCCGGCCGGGAATCGAACCCTGGTCGGCAAGCTTGTATAGACAGTGACTAAGCCACTTGGCCAAGTGGCTTAGTCACTGTCTATAAAAGCTTGCCGACCAGGGTTCGATTCCCGGCCGGAGCCAAGCTCTTGTCTTTGTGTGATTTCGCCTGGGGCTCTGATCCCGAGGTCGTTAAGAGAATCCAGACATTATTGTATCAAAAATATATATGGCTCATTTGATATATATATATATATATATATATATATATATATATATATATATATATATATATATATATATATATATATATATATATATATATATATATATATATATATATATATATATATATATATATATATGTGTGTGTGTGTGTGTGTGTATGTGTGTGTGTTTGTGTGTATATATACTGAGTTGATAGGATGTTTCTATCAACCATAATAATTACCTGGAACATAGATGAAGAATTGTTAGTATTTATTTCTCAGCTGATCCCATCTTTGGTCGTCAATTTTTCTTGGTGGGATTTAATGATACGTTGGTATTCTTAAAATACAAATTTAATAAAACTTATGACTACATTTCTCTATGACAGCTGACTCTTAAGTGTGTGTGGAGCATCATACACAATCTGACAAAACCAAAACATTGCTAAACAAAAGAGCATTGCTCTGAAAAGACTTAAATCCTACTCCAGAACAAAACTATAAAGAATTACATCCTATCTTTGAGGTAATCAACAAATGTATGAATCCTAATACAAAAATAAATCATTACACTTATGTACAAAGCATAACATGTTTTATTCATGCAATATGATGCAATGTTGCGCAATACCTGTAACACTAGAAATAATATAGTACATTATTACAATAATACATAACAGTGTCCTCCCCCTTAACTTGACATTGTAAAAATCTTTATAAATCTAATCTCTTAGGGGGCTTTCCTCTGTTAATCCTATTAGGAAGCACTTCAACCTCATCTTGTACTGGTACATGAATTGGTTCTGAATCTACACTTGATGTTGGAGCATCTTGGTTAATATTTGACTCATTTGATCTAACTACTTCTTTAAGTTTCTCATCTCTAACATTCACATGCTCTACTGTATTTCTGTTTAACGGCTGTAATTGATCAACATGACGTTTTACAACATTATCACCAACACGAACATCATAATGTAAATTTCCTATCTCTCTTACAATCTCTCCTGGTAACCACTTCTCTGGAGTGTTGTACGATCTTACCATGACATCAGATAAAGGTAAAAAATGTCTTACATTAGGAAGCTTTACTACTTGTTTATACCCTTTATCTTCTAAATCACTTTGCAAACTTGGCTACAACAAATCTAACTTATACCTTATACCAAATTTGAGGGTGTCACGTCTGTTGTGCTGTGCAGCGTTGTTCTATAAGACAATAAAAACTTTGATACATACAAAAATATATTACCTGAATTTGTTTTTCTACACTTCATATTGTGTTTAAACGTTTGGACAAATCTTTCAGCCTCTCCATTAGTAGATGGATGATATGTAGCAGAAAATGTATGCTTTATACCATTGACATTACAAAATTCTTTAAACTCTTGTGAGGTAAATTGTGGACCATTATCTGTAACAATTCTTTCTGGAATGCCGTGCGTTGAAAACATTTGCATTAACTCTTTTATTGTGGCGGAAGACGTTGTTGTTTTTATTGGGATAATTTCTGGCCACTTACTGTAAGCATCTACTACTATCAAAAACAAGTAATTTAAAAAAGGACCTGCAAAATCTATATGCACTCTTTGCCATGGATACCTGGGTAACTCCCACAAGTGCATTCTAGCAAATTTAGGATTGTTCTGTTGCATAACACAATTCATACAATGCTTTATATAAGATTCCACATCATTATCTACACCTGGCCACCATACAAAGGTTCTCGCAATTGACTTTGATCTTACAATACCTTGGTGATCAGCATGTATTTCAGACAAAACCTTATTTCGCAGTGAATTAGGAATAACTACCCTTGAACCTCTCATCACTATTCCTTGTGTTACACTTAGTTCATACCATATATCTTTATACGGTTTACAATTTTCCTCTTTTCCACATAAGTCCCTACCTGTCATTAAACTCTCCAAAACCTTACTAAGTACCGGGTCTCTCTTGGTACCGTGTGCTACATCTTTTGCAGTTATGGGTACATCATATACAGAAATTAACAGAACACTGTCATCATACTCCTCTGGAGCTTTGTCTACGGGTAATCTGGATAAAGCATCTGCATTACCCATGTTTGATGTTGGATGGTATTCTATATCATAGTGGTACACTGCTAACGTAATAGCCCAACGTTGTAGTCTTGCAGCTACCAACGTAGGTAAACTTGCTTTTGGACCCAATATTGCTAATAAAGGTTTATGATCTGTAACAAGTGTGAACTTTTTCCTACCATAAAGATACATATGGAATTTTTTATCTCCATAAACTAATGCTAAACCTTCCTTTTCTATTTGAGAGTAATTCCTTTCTGCCTTGTTCAATACTCCAGAAGTGAATGCAATTGGTTTTTCTGTTCCATCTGGCATTACATGAGATAATACTGCACCTAAACCTATGTTTGATGCATCACATACTAATTTAACTAGTAAATCCATTTCATAATGTACTAAGAATGTAGGTGATGTTATTTCCTGTTTGATTCTTTTAAAAGATTCGTGACACTCTTTTGTCCACTTCCATTCTACACCCTTATTCAGCAGATTATACAATGTTTGTGCAATTGTAGACAAATTCTGAATGAAATTCCCATAAAATGTTACTAAACCTAGAAATGATTGTAATTCCTTGACATTTTCTGGCACTTTTGTTGATTGTACAGCTTTAATCTTCTCTTTAGTTTTGTGAATACCCTTGCCATTTATTACAAAACCTAAGTATTCTACTGAATCAACTTCTAAAATACATTTGCTCTTATTTACTCTAATATTATGTTCCTTCAACTTCTTCAGAACTGTTCGCAATCTTTCTCTATGTTCTCTCGTGTCTTTACCAGCAATTAAAATATCTATAAAAATGAATATTCCTTGCATTCCTGAAAAAATCTTATCCATAGTTTGTTGCCATATAGCTGGGCTACTTGCAACTCCATAAGGTAATCTCTTTGGTCTAAACAAACCTAAGGATGTATTTCCTATACATAATTCTTGTGAAGTTTCATCCATGGGAAGCTGTTGAAATGCTTGTCTTAAATCTAATTTAGAAAAAACACTGCATCCTGACATAGTTGCAAACATGTCTTTCGGATTTGGTAACGGATGTTGAGCTACATGCAGTTGTGGATTTAACGTTACTTTGTAATCTCCACATAACCTAACCAGTCCACTTTCCTTCACAATAGGAACTAATGGTGTAGCCCAATCTGAATATGTAACCTTTTCCCAGGAACCTTCATTTTCTAATCTCCTGATTTCTGTTTCAACTGCACTTTTCAATGCATACGGTACTGGTCTCGGAGCACAAAATCTAGGAGAACTGTCAGGTTTCAAAACTAAAATTGCCTTTGCATTCTTTACTGTACCTACTCTATCTTCAAATACATCTTGAAACTCTGAGATGACATTATCCATAGATATTTCATTTTTGTGTTCATCTTGTCTACCCGTAACCTTCAAAATACTAGGCCAATGTAACTTCAAATACTGTAGCCAATCTAAACCTAGCAAAGTTTGTCCATTACCTTTTACTACTAATAATGGCATTCTCTCTAATTTCTGTTCTTTGTACTGTACTTCGACGTTCGAAGCACCTATTACCTGAATATCAAAACCATTATAACCCTTCAAAACTCTATTTGTACCTTCTAATAACAAATTAGGAATGCTTTTAGCTGTTTTCTCAGACATAATTGATACATCGGCTGCTGTGTCAACTTGCATCAAAATTGGTTTACCATTTATGATTACTTCTACCATGATATGTTTCTTTGCACCTTTGTTGACGGAATTAATGCGAAACGCAAAATCAGTTTCTGACCTAACCTGATTATCATGAACATTTTCCGCATTATTCTCTTGACCAATAGTATCAACTGTAGCATTTATTTTCTTTGTGTACTGTTTAGGGAATCTACAAGCAGTTGCAAAATGACACATCTTTCTGCAATTCTGGCATGTTTGTCCAATAGCAGGGCTTTTCTTTGCTTCGTATGCAAGATGATCAGTTTTACCACACCTATAACAATTGGGTTTTTCCTGTTGTTTCTGTGTATAAGCCTGATTCTGATATTTATGAACATTAGTGTTAGGCACTTTTCTATGTCTAGGCTTTGACATATTCCTTCTCTGATTCTCATTGGTTTTCCACTTAGAACCTATTGTATTAATTTTAGAATTTTCCATTCTATTGCTTGTAGAACTACCTATTATGTTACTTTGCCTATTTGATGTTTCTAAAGCTCTGCCTGTTATCAATACCTTTCCTAATGTTAATTCTTTATTTTGCAATAATTTCTTTCTTAGCTCTTGTGATGTGCAATGTGCAATAACTTGATCTATGATAACATTTTCTAACTCTAGAAATTCACATGAAACAGCTAAATTTTTTAGTCTAGTCACAAATGCATCTAAACTTTCATTTTCTTTCTGATAAGCCTGTGCTGAAAACTTGTATCTTTCAAAAAGTTTATTGACCTGAGGAGCAAAATATGTGGTAAGAGCCTTAATTGCAGCTTCACTTGTGTCATCTGTAGGCTGCAAAGCCTTCTCTTGGGCATCCTACATGTTCCCTAATGCTTCTAAATAAATCTTAAATTCCTCACACCACTGTTTCCATCGTGTTGCAACAGAATTGGGCTCAGCAGTGATGCTGAAACGTTCAGGATGTTCAATGTCAAAAGGTAGGTTAAGCTACTGTTCTGCAGTCACAAGTTTACTTCCTACCTGTTTTGTAGCCTACCCAACTTTACATTTTACTTTTTCCTGTTTTGTTTGTTTGATGAAATTCCTGTTCTGCTGCTTGTACCATCTTCATTGGGCGATTTTTCTCTTGTCCATCGATATGCAAAAGGACACTCCCTTGTGCTGGCCGTCCTTCTACATAAGGCTCAATGTTTCTTCTGCGTGTGTTCGTCCTCCTGGGCATCGCCAATTACTGAGTTGATAGGATGTTTCTATTAACCATAATAATTACCTGGAACATAGATGAAGAATTGTTAGTAATTATTTCTCAGATGATCCCATCTTTGGTCGTCAATTACTGAGTTGATAGGATGTTTCTATCAACCATAATAATTACCTGGAACATAGATGAAGAATTGTTAGTATTTATTTCTCAGCTGATCCCATCTTTGGTCGTCATTTTTTCTTGGTGGGATTTAATGATACGTTGGTATTCTTGAAATACAAGTTTAATAAAACTTATGACTACATTTCTCTATGACAGTTGACTCTTAAGTGTGTGTGGAGCATCATACACAATCTGACAAAACCAAAACATTGATAAACAAAAGAGCATTGCTCTGAAAAGACTTAAATCCTACTCCAGCACAAAACTATAAAGAATTACATCCTATCTTAGAGGTAATCAACAAATGTTTGAATCCTAATACCAAAATAAATCATTACACTTATGTACAAAGCATAACATGTTTTATTCATGCAATATGATGCAATGTTGCGCAATACCTGTAACACTTGAAGTAATATAGTACATTATTACAATAATACATATCAATATACATATATATATACATATATATATATATATATATATATATATATATATATATATATATATATATATATATTAAAAATTTTGCACATTTAGACGTGTTTTACATCTTAGAATAAGCCATATATATTTTTGATACATTAATGTCTGGATTCTCTTAACGACCTCGGGATCAGAGCCCTAGGCGAAATCACACAAAGACAAGAGCTTGTGACCAGCCGGGAATCGAACCCTGGTCGGCAAGCTTGCGTAGACAGTGACTAAACCACTTGGCCAAGTGGCTTAGTCACTGTCTATACAAGCTTGCCGACCAGGGTTCGATTCCCGGCCGGTCACAAGCTCTTGTCTTTGTGTGATTTCGCCTGGGGCTCTGATCCCGAGGTCGTCAAGAGAATCCACACATTAATATATCAAAAATATATATGGCTTATATATATATATATATATATATATATATATATATATATATATATATATATATATATATATATATATATATATATATATATATATATATATATATATATATATATTTATACTTATATATATGTGAGCATATATACATACGTATATACATACATACATACATAATACACACATATTCCCCGAATGTTAAAACTGAAGATAATGAAAGTAGCAAAAAAAAAGATAATGACTTGCTCGTTTTCATCTTATTACTAACTTTTTATATGACATTGAAAGAGCCGGTTGACACATGAGATTAGGAAAGGTTTTCCTCATACCTATCTTCCTTTACATGCCTTTTTCTCCCAACTTTATCGGCTCTTTAGTCGATTATTTATTTTACGTATATCGGAATTGATCTCCAACAGTTTTTACCGTCCGATATCAACTCTCAGAGTTCCAATTCTGTTTGAAGAGCGATGTCAGGAATTGATATTTGTCCCATCGACACAAGCAATATTCTGCATGGTAAGTGGATACGAGTGAGGTTCCCTGTATACCTGGCATTGACTGGAAATTTAATCCCCTTCTATTATTGCTTGCTAGGCTACAACCCTGATTGGAAAAGCAGGATGCCAAGGGCCTAAAGGGCCAAAACATGGATAAATAGTCCAGTTATGATAGTAAAATAGAAAATAAAGGCAAGAGAATTAATGAACAATTAAATTGTTTTACGAACAATAACAGCGTTAAAGTAGAATCTGATCTATAACCTGAAAATCAGACGAAGAGGAATAAGATAGACTAGTGTACCCTCAAGAAAGAGAACTCAAACAGTTATGTGTAAATTCTAAAAGACAGTAAGAAAACAGTTTAGAATTTGTTGTGATACCTTAAACTTAACCACTTCATATTTTAAGTTTGTACAGCAACAGATGTTTATCTTTCCAATTATATATTTTTTTTCAATGCTTCACAATCCCCTCTCTCGGGTATGTTACGGAAAAGGTCATACACTTCATCTAAGGGCAAATTATGCTTTGGTGGCTTACTTATGACTGACGTCAATCCGGATCCAGATTTGTAGGATCGTCCATGATACCGCTGGTAAGAATTTCGTCAAAATCTGCCAAGTGATTTTGACGTAATCCTGTCCACAGAAACTCGAAAAAGGGAAATTCGGATATGGAATCCGGATCCGGATCCGGATCAGCTCCAAAATTTAATAGGATCGTCCATGTCTTAAGGTTTATCTTCGGTGAAAATTTAACGTAATCCTGTCCATTGGCAATTCTCCACAGACAGTATTTTATTAACCCATTATAAATTACTAATTGATCTGTTTTCTTTATTCCAGTGTGATATAAGAAATAAATATATTTTCCACGTAACCAGGTAAAAATATCCATAAGATATTTTTTTTCATCATCTTTTTATCACTACTCAAGGTAGCAATATCCTCACAGTCACTATCAATTATTTTCTTTATTTTTTCTACACATATACAATATCCTTTGAATTTTAATAACGCAGGGGAAAAACGACGATGGATTGACGAGCTAAAAAAAAGTTACTGGTATAGACTCCGCCTAGAAAGACCATATATAGACGGGAATGGAAGGATATATCTGATTTCCTTGTCCAGCAGTGGAATAGCAATGGACATTGATATATATATATATATATATATATATATATATATATATATATATATATATATATATAATATATATATATATATATATATATATATATATATATATATATATATATATATATATATATATATATATATATAGAGCATGTTGTGCAGTATATGAATATACACACACATACACACACACAAACACACACACACACACACACACACACACACATATATATATATATATATATATATATATATATATATATATATATATATATATATATATATATATATATATATATATATATATTGCAGATTGATTAAGAGCCTTTCACATTCCCATCTGTTTTATATCTACTGTATCAAGATGTTGTAAGGTATTTCAATGAAAGGCATTTGAGGCTATTATACCTAAAAAAAAAAGCCATACATTTCAAACCCAGAAAGTCGTTTACTTCAGAATGTATGTAGGGACCGTCCGATTTACTTCTCGCAACGGCATTGTCTCTTTTGGCCTTTGCATGAAAGGAGCATTTGCCTGTAAAATATGGTCCCATTCAACATTCTGCTTATCTTTCTTGGAACAACATCTGCTTTATTAATAGTTCTTTAAAGAGTGACTACTGTGAATTCCACATTTATCCTGATATCTGATTCAAAGTAAGACTTATATATCAATCATCTCCCCTATATAATAGATAGAAACATATTTAGAAGACTTAACAATATTCATTAACAACAATTTTTTGAAAAGCCTACCTTGTGACTGCCTAACAATTTGATAACTTAACACTATATACATAACCATTAATAATCAACAATTAATAACTAATAATTAGCAATTAACACTTAAATAACAATTAATAATGAACACTTATCAATTGATGTATAAATACACTTAAATAATTAATGACAAAATTTCAAATACTTTCAAAAGAGAGTCAAATATTTATATGAATGAACACACAGTTGATGATTAATAAAATCCCGTGAAGGGAAACACCACACTCTCAACTAGAGAGAGTCAAAGACAAAATTTAAAAACTAAAAAAAAACACTTAATGCATAGATATTCTCACACTCTTTGAGGCTGGAGAAAAACAACACTCACAGCTCCAAATAAGATAGCGGCTCCACAGGCACACTAATACTGTAGGGAGTGCAGTTGGGCAGGATCCCTTATAAAAAGGAGGAGATGGAGTCCCAATCAAACAAAAAAGGTTAATGATGGCTCCTACCTGACAACTGCCTCCCTACATAACACCACGAACTCCAAGACTTACACAGCTGATCATGACGAGGATGCGTCGACGGGGGTGTCTCTCCCGAGTCCACCTCAAAGCCGGGATTTCTGCGTCGGCTCTGTGGACTGCAGAAGAGAACACGCAGGGGCAGAAATGCACCTGCAAAAAGCCGTCAACAATGGGTGGCGCAATCCTCAAAAGTGATAAATTTACCCAGCAGCTGCAGTAGGTCCTGGAAACCTTGGGCCCAGACGAGAACTTTAGCAATCGAGTTCCTCATTGGTAATATCCGGTGTCTCTTTCCATCCAAAATGAGCGGGGAGGAGGTTAAAGCAGCCCTTCAACAGAGAAAAACTTTAAATTTACAAATACAGCCTTATAAAATAGAGTATTTAACACTAATTTTACATAAAACAAATAAATATAGAAACAAGGCTGATAAAAATCAAATAAAAAATTACGTTGATACATAATATCTTCCTCCCCGAAGAAAAAAATAATATTTAAACAGAAAAATTATTATTTTTTTTATATGTAAATGGAAATGCACCTGTAAAGTAAGAACCATTAGTAATGCATAATAACCCTAACACCAAACAGGAAGTACCCCTAAAAAAAATACAAACCAAGAGCTTTATATATCTTAACATTATTTTAAAGATCTTATATTATCGTACTTGGTAAAAAATCTCCAACTTTATGGATACAGACCTAACTAAACTTAAATAAACTTACAAGTACGCCCACACACAATCACATTAACCTACAATACATGGGCATCATATCCCAAAAAGTCATAGATATTATTACACAATCAAAAGTCTTAGTATATCGGAGCAAATCAATAATTAATTTAGGGGAACCTTTAGAAAACACTAGAGTGTATACCACTCAAAGAACAACTCCTAAACTTTATCTACAAAGCTATATTTTAAACAGATCTACATCCTAACAAAATTTATTTATACTACCTTACATGGAAGAACGAAGAAGGCGGTGTATGAGAAGGATCAAGCTAGTACACTAAATTCTAGAAACGGTATTAGGAATTTTGTTGTCAGTCCCTTTAACATGTTTTATAACAAAATTGAATTTCTGCAGAAAACGGGCCCAGCGCAAAATCCTTTAGTTTGCTCCTTTCATCCGCTCGATGAAAACCAAAGGATTGTGATCCGTCCATATCTCAATCGGGAAAGAGAAATCTGTCACATAAGGCTTGAAATAGTTAAGAGCTCAGACCAAAGAAAGAGCTTCCTTTTCTATAGTGGAGTAACGTTTTTCTGCCACCAGATGCTTTTCACTATAGTAGGACACAGGATGAACACCATCCACCTTTCTCTGAAAAAGGACACCTCCAATGCCAACGTCACTGGCATCTACTGCTATAATAAAAGGCTTCTGATAATCTGGGGAAGTCAAAAGGAGGTTAGTAATTAACACTGATTTAAGTTTATTAAAAGATTTTTCACACTGATCCGACCACAAGAACTTTTTTCCTTTTTCTAATAAACTAGTAAAAGGCTGAGCAAGATCTGAGTAATTATGCACAAATCTGCGGTAATAACCCGTCATACCCAGCACTCTCCCTACCTCTCTAACATTACCAGGCCTATTCAAATTTGTAATGGCATTGAGATTAGCTTGTTTTGGAGCCACCTGACCTAAACCAACCTCATGACCCAGATAACAACTAACCCTGCACACCTAAGGGTTTCAAAAACCTTACGTAACCTTAGCATGTGGGTATCCCAGTCATTACTATATACTACCAAGTCATCAATATAAATTTCCACTCCTTCCAAACCACAAATTACCGTATGCATGAGCCTTTGAAAAGTACATGCGGCATTTTTCATTCCAAAAGGCATAACCTTACACTCGTATAGTCCAAACGGAGTGAAAAAGGCGGATATTTCACGAGCTCAGTTGGGCAATGGAACCTGCCAATAACCCTTTAAAAGATCCAAGTTAGAAATAAATTTGGCAGAACAAATCCGATCCAGACAATCATCAATGCGAGGGAGAGGAAAAGAATAATTTCTTGTATGGGCATTCACTTTATGGTAGTCCACACACATGCGAAACATACCATCTTCTTTCTTTACTAGTACAATAGGAGAGCTCCATGGACTTACTGATGGTTGAATAAGCTTATGTTTCAACAAATACTCTATCTCTCTACTGAACAAATCCCACTTTACGGGGTTCAACCAGTAAGAACTATGCTTCACAGGGGAAGCATCACCTACATCAACGTCATGACTTAAAATATTTGTCCTACCTGGAGCATCCTGAAAAAGATCTGAAAAGGAATAAATTAAATTAAGTACATCTCCCCATTTCTTAACATCTGAATGATCTAACCTACTTTTTAACATCTCCAAGTTTTGTATATTTCCACCCAATGCATCCGACGGAAACTGACACCCTAACTCGTCAGAGTCCTCGGGAGACACATCCAATACCACAGACACAGGCTTAGATACTATTGCTAATGGATCACCTTGCTTACCAATATAAGGTTTCAAACGATTAACATAAAATAATTTACATTTACGGCTTGAACCGTGCATGAGTGTTTTAATTCAAGAGGTATTAGTTTGTTGAGTGTAGTTGGAAAAGTGTATGGTAGAGTATTGATTAATAAGATTAAGGATAAAACAGAGAATGCAATCTTGGAAGTACAGGGTGGTTTTAGAAGAGGTAGGGGTTGTATGAATACGATTTTTACAGTTAGGCAGATATGCGAGAAATATTTAGCAAAAGGTAAGGAGGTGTATGTTGCGCTTATGGATCTGGAGAAAGCATATGATAGAGTTGATAGGGAAGCAATATGGAATGTGATGAGGTTATATGGAGTTAGTGGAAGGTTGTTGCAAGCAGTGAAAAGTTTCTACAAAGGTAGTAAAGCATGTGTTAGAATAGGAAATGAAGTGAGTGATTGGTTTCCGGTGAGAGTGGGGCTGAGACAGGGATGTGTGATGTCGCCGTGGTTGTTTAACTTGTATGTTGATGGAGTGGTGAGAGAGGTGAATGCTCGAGTGCTTGGACGAGGACTAAAACTGGTAGGCGAGAATGACCATGAATGGGAGGTAAATCAGTTGTTGTTTGCGGATGATACTCTACTGGTAGCAGACACAGAAGAGAAGCTTGACCGACTAGTGACAGAATTTGGAAGGGTGTGTGAGAGAAGGAAGTTGAGAGTTAATGTGGGTAAGAGTAAGGTTATGAGATGTACGAGAAGGGAAGGTGGTGCAAGGTTGAATGTCATGTTGAATGGAGAGTTACTTGAGGAGGTGGATCAGTTTAAGTACTTGGGGTCTGTTGTTGCAGCAAATGGTGGAGTGGAAGCAGATGTACGTCAGAGAGTGAATGAAGGTTGCAAAGTGTTGGGGGCAGTTAAGGGAGTAGTAAAAAATAGAGGGTTGGGCATGAATGTAAAGAGAGTTCTATATGAGAAAGTGATTGTACCAACTGTGATGTATGGATCGGAGTTGTGGGGAATGAAAGTGATGGAGAGACAGAAATTGAATGTGTTTGAGATGAAGTGTCTAAGGAGTATGGCCTGTGTATCTCGAGTAGATACGGTTAGGAACGAAGTGGTGAGGGAGAGAATGGGTGTAAGAACTGAGTTAGCGGGTAGAGTGGATATGAATGTGTTGAGGTGGTTTGGCAATGTTGAGAGAATGGAAAATGCTTGTCTGCTAAAGAAGGTGATGAATGCAAGAGTTGATGGGAGAAGTACAAGAGGAAGGCCAAAGTTTGGGTGGATGGATGGTGTGAAGAAAGCTCTGGGTGATAGGAGGATAGATGTGAGAGAGGCAAGAGAGCGTGCTAGAAATAAGAATGAATGGCGAGCGATTGTGACGCAGTTCCAGTAGGCCCTGCTGCTTCCTCCTGTGCCTTAGATGACCGCGGAGGTAGCAGCAGTAGGGGATTCAGCATTATGAAGCTTCATCTGTGGTGGATAATTTGGGAGGTTGGGCTGTGGCACCCTAGCAGTACCAGCTGAACTCGGTTGAGTCCCTGGTTAGGCTGAAGGAACGTAGACAGTAGAGGTCCCCTTTTTGTTTTGTTTCATTGTTGGTGTCGGCTACCCCCCAAAATTGGGGGAAGTGCCTTGGTATATGTATGTGTATGTAGGTACTATCATGATTATAACAATGTTTTTTTTAGGACTGATTTGAGGGTCTGGTGGAACCTTTCCACCACTCCTTGACTCTCTGGGTGATAAGGTACGCTGGTAACATGCTGAATAGCCAGTTCAGCACACTTACCCCTAAATACCTCACTCGTGAAATTCGTCCCACACTCGGTCTGTATTACACATGGGAGACCATACCTGGAAAAATAATCCATTAATTTTTCAAAGACAACTTTGGAAGTAATACGCCTCATAGGTATAGCTTCAGGAAAGCAAGAGGCTCTATCCATGATAGTTAGTAAATATACGTAGCCTGTTTTAGTTTTGGGTAAGGGACCTACCACATCAATTACTAACTCAGAAAAATTATCGCCTATAGTGGGTATGGGATGCAACGGGGCTTTTAGGGATCCCCTGATTTGGTTTACCCATAACCTGACAAGTTTCACACGCTCTGATAAACTGCTTCACACTCAATTTAATTCCAGACCACCAAAAATACCTAGCCAGACTATGAAACGTTTTTAACACACCCAAATGACCTGGAAAAAAAAATAGCATGAGCTAACT
>NC_090733.1:93018829-93021329 GCF_036898095.1 Palaemon carinicauda | reverse complement strand
ATAATAATAATAATAATAATAATAATAATAATAATAATAATAATAATAATAATAATGATAATAATAATAATAATAATAATAATAATAATAATAATAACGCTTTACGATATTAACTCTTACCAATGCCTATTGCAATCCAATTGATATGTCTACCTTATATACTCCGAACAATTTCAGTTTTTTTTTTTTTTTTGACATTGATATAAGCATATCTTTGCTATCTTTCCAAACTAAAGTCTAAGTGGATACTTTGACAATTTTACAAATAAAGATTACCTATTTTCGAAAACAATTACCAAAGTACCTAGTATTATCACGTATCATGGAAAAATGGGATTGTACATAAGTCCTCTTACATTGATCAGGAAATTCATATAGGGCATTGGACATATCCTTCCAAGGAACAGGAGATATTTCGTATGTAACATTTCTGGTATTATTTTCCTTAATCGTTGTTTCATTTAAATGTATTGTAACCTGAAAAGATAGCTAGCTTTAACATATGGAAATAAACACTGTTAGAAAAAAAAAACCGTAATGTAAATCGGAAATTCTTCGTAAAAATATTCTGTTCTCAACGGTATTTCAGAAAAATACAGGCGACCGTAATTTTACCTTACTTCGTTATCTTTTACGGGTCGGTGACCCTAATTTAACTCCATCAATTCAATATAGCAGTTTTCAAAACGGAAAAATTCCTGGGATAGATGTTGCTAGACATTTACAATTTTTGATAACAAAAATTTAACAATGTGAGAAGAGAGATAGCTCTAATTTACAATTTTTTTTTTTTTTTTTAGAGATAACTGGTTGTAGTTTTGTCAAAAAGTTGTTTGCTTTAGAATAGGACAACCTAAATTATATCAGATTATTTCTACAATACCATTATAATTTTAACCATTTTCCCCTCTTTTAAAGGGTATCTATGATATCAAGACTTTATTTAAACATATTCATAACTTTACGCAACATTTTCAAATAAAAGTTTTCCCTTAAGATGATAACAATTTGAACATTATCATTATACGTATAGCCAATTTTCCTCTGGTGTGGTTATCGATGATATCATGAATTTATTTGAACATATTGAATATATTCTCACATTTATACAACATGTTCAATTATTACTTCTCGGACCTTTATGACGGAAAATGAAAAATGAAACAGGCAAAAATCTACTTCTGCTTTTGTAGTCGACCACTTCAGCCATAACGATATTGCTAACGCTCTTGTCTATGACAAAAAACAAGAGCACTTTAGCACTAACACAATTTACTTGTGCAAGCAATCAATTTGTCAGATTGGAAAACGAACGGCCTATAAATTGACACAACTCAAACCTCCGTCAGTGAAATGAAGAAACCGAATCGTGTTTCTGTGCATGACTGATTTCACAGTCCAGTATGTTTTCAGAAAAATCAAAGAGATTTTTTGCAAGAGAATTGAGAGATCGAAGGAGACTTAGAAATTCATAGATTCAACGAGTATATATCAAATACTTATTGCAATAAAAAAAAATAATTTGCTTTTTTTATAATTGAAGATTTTCAAGCTTTAGGAAAATTAGAAATAGCTACACTGAAACATAAGTCATAGGATAGGTTATCTACAGAAATAGAATATTGCAGTAAAAGAAGGTTTCATTTATTTTTATCATAACTAAAAAGTTATAAAGTAAAGGAAATATTAAAAAAAGACAATAAATCAACAGCAAGAACTAGTAGAAACTAATTAAGAGCACAGCATTATTTTACTGAAGTTTATCACAAATTCATATGAAAAAATATTTTTTGATGACTAAAGAATGAAAGGATTTAGGAAATATTATGGAAATACAAAAAAAGTCATAGACAAAAAATAGTAACGGTAATTTATATACTGAAACCGAATTTAGAATGAGAAGCGCAGTATTATTTTAAGGAGTATTCATAACTGCAAGAATTTGGCAAATAATTCTTTTTAAATTTTTCGGGTCATAACTCTCGAATTTATTACGCGGGCAGGATACTTTCTCTTGAATGAATTACATAGTGTTAAACTCTCTTATTTTGAGTTGAAAAGGCAATGAGAAAATATTCTTTCTACGAAATAAACCATTATACTGAGGATTTTATACTATCTTCTATTCATTTATATTATTTGTGCAGGGTAAAATATAAAATCTTCCTTTGTGAGGGATATAATAACAGGTAAGTTCCTAATTTTTACCCTTTCCTAGACTTCATCGTTGAGCGTAATTTTGATTTCGACCATTTCTATAAATATTAAGTTTTTTCTCGTCTAAACCCACTAAATACTACCGACGGGTTCTGCTGTCAATAATAATAATAATAATAATAATAATAATAATAATAATAATAATAATAATAATAATAATAATAATAAACTGCAAATTTCAAACTTTCAACTATAAGTACTATGAAGCGCGAAGTAGGAGATAATGTATGGAGAAGTAATGAATTATAAGCTTAAGATGGAGACGACTGGCTAAATCTAACTT
>NC_090733.1:93001329-93013829 GCF_036898095.1 Palaemon carinicauda | reverse complement strand
GCACGGACTACCAACGGGTCGCCATACACCATTTCAGCTGCCAAGACGTCGAGGGCGTCTTTAAGAGTGGTCCTTAGTCCCAGGAGGACCCAGGGAAGCTGAGTAAACCAGTTGGAATCCTTGCAGCGGGACACCAAAGCTGCTTTGAGATTGCGATGAAAACGTTCAACCATTCCATTGGCAGTGGGGTTGTAGGCCGTTGTCTGATGTAGGTTTATGCCCAGGAGATTCGCTAAGGACGTCCATAATTGAGAGGTGAAAGTGGTTCCCCTGTCAGAAGTAATATGCTCAGGGATACCAAATCTTGCAATCTATCCAGAGAGTAAGGCAGATGTACATTAGGCGGACGTTGCAGTTTCCATGGGAATGGCTTCAGGCCAACGAGTGGAGCGGTCGATGATGGTAAACAGGTAAAGATGTCCTTGTGACTTGGGTAGGGGGCCCACAACGTCGACGTGAATGTGTGTGAAACGACGCTGAGGTTGAGGAAAGGTGCCCACTCCGGAATCCGTGTGTTGATGTACTTTGGAAGTTTGGCAAGAAGTACGCGGACCCAATCCTTAGCGTCCTTAGAAATGCCGTGCTAAATGAACTTTGCCTTCAGCAGCTGTACAGTAGAACGGCACGAGGGATGTGAAAGGCCGTGAATGAAATCAAACACCTGCCGTCGTATGGGAGCAGGAATCCAAGGTCGCGGTCTACCAGTACTGACGTCACATAGGAGGGTGGTGTTGGAGTCTTCGAGGGGAAAGTCTTCCCAACGGAGGGTCGTGCAGGATGTCCTACATGCTTGATACTCTGGATCCTGTCGTTGGGGTTCAGCCAGGGCGTTGTAATCCAATCCCAGTTGAGTGCCTGCCAACGTGTTTCTTGACAGGGCATCGGCAACGGGATTCATTTTCCCAGGGACGTATTGAAGGGTGCAATTGTATTCAGCCACGGCGGAGAGATGTCGGCGTTGCCGGGCGGACCAGGCATCAGACTGTCGAGTAAAGGCGTGCACCAGAGGCATGTGGTCTGTGCGAATGATGAAGGGCGTACCTTCTAAGAAATGGCGAAAGTGACGGACAGCCAAGTGCACCGCCAGCAATTCTCGATCGAAGGTAGAATAACCCGATTCTGCCTTGGACAGTTTTCTGCTGAAGAAGGCCAATGGGCGGGGCGAACCGTTGGCCACCTGCTCGATTACTGCATCAATAGCGACGTCGTTGGCATCGGTAGAAAGAAGGAGAGGGGCATGTGGGATAGGAAAAGTGAGAGCCGCAGCAGTTGATAGGGCCTTCTTTGCATTGCAAAATGCTGCATCTTGAAGGGGACCCCACTTTCGGTACTTTGGCTTGCCCTTGAAGGAGGCGTAGAGGGGAGCAAGAGTGGTGGCAATGGCTGGCAGAAAACGGTGATAATAGTTGATCATGCCCAAGAATTCCTGCAGGGCTTTGACGGTCGAGGGCGCGGGGAAGTTCTGAACGGCTACTACCTTCTCAGGGAGGGGGTGGACACCTTCAGGAGTGATGCGGTGCCCTAAGAACGACACTTCGATGGCACCAAAGGTACACTTGTCGTACCGGACTACAAGGCCGTTTTATTGCAGGCGGTCGAGCACGATGCGCAGGTGACGGAGGTGTTCCTCTTTTAAGCAGGAGAACACAAGTATGTCGTCCACATAACATACACAGAAAGGGAGGTCCCCTAAGTTGCCATCCATGAGACTTTGCAACGTGGCCCCAGCATTACGAAGGCCAAAACAGGAGTAATTGAAGGTGTATGTACCAAACGGAGTGGTGATGGCGGTCTTGGGGATGTCTTCTGGGTTCATAGGCACCTGATAATACCCCTTCAGGAGATCGAGCGTAGAGAAAACCTTCGCTTTGTGCAGGTAGGAGGTCACGTCGGCAATGTTTGGGAGGGGGTAGTGATCCGGTTGTGTATGCATGTTCAGGCGCCTGTAATCCCCTTACGGACGGAGGGAGCCGTCTTTCTTCAGAACGATGTGTAGGGGTGACGACCATGGGCTGGAGGCCTTTTGGCAAAGGCCCATTTCTTCCATTTCGGCGAACGTCTGTTTGGCGGCTGCAATTCATTCCGGTGCCAGACGTCTGAATTTTGCGAAGTCTGGGGGTCCCATCGTCTTGATATGGTGATAAATACCCCTCTTGGCAGGAACCGTGGGCTTTTGGCGAAGTTCTGGACGGAAAACTTCCGGGTACGACGTGAGGAGGTGGGCGTAGGCATCCGTGGGTGCGCTAATGTGGAGAGCGAGGTTAGAGGGGGCGGGTTGAAGAGGTGTCAACAAGTACGAGTCTACGTTGACCAATCGTCGGTAGGCGACATCGACCAGAAGGTGGAAATGAGACATGAAATCCGCACTGAGGATTGACAATGTGACGTCAGCAACGAGAAACTTCCAATTGAATTTACCGTTTCCGAACGACAGTGTGAGGTTCTCGTAACCCTAGGTGGGTATCGCAGATCCGTTGGCAGCTACCAAGCGGACGTCGGCAGATGTAGACAGACTACGTCATGCCCTGAAGAGTTTCCTTGACAAAAGAGAACGACAAGCACCCGTGTCTACCAAAAATTGCACGCCCGTTCCTGCATCATGTGAAAAGAAAAGATTAGAAACACAGGAGGCCACCACTACGAGCGATGGCCTACTTACACGTTTTTTGGCCACTGACAATCCTCGGCACATTTCATTGCAGTTGCCCCGAATCTGAAGTGGTAGAAGCAAAACTGCGGCGGATGGGAGGTAGTAAGTGGCTGTAGAAGTCGTTTGTTGGGGCGCGAGCGATCAGTGGGTGGTGGGCGGCTTTGTTTCTGCTTCGGCACATCAAGGTGTGGGCGTGTATGTCCTACGGCATTCATGTCAGCTTCGGTTGTCGTTGAATAGGCATCCTCTTCGTCAGGGGTGGAGGTGTTGATGGAGGTCTTGAAGTGGTTGTCCATAAAGGCGTCGGCTTTGGTCATCAAGTCCTTTATGGGTAAACTATCGACATCGGGTATGGCAGCGCGTATAGGTCCGGGTATACGGCGTATCCAAGGGGCACGAAGTAGGTTCACCTCACGAGGAGAGCCGTCTGCGGCAGGTTGAAGGCAAGCGATACTGGTCATTTCCCTGAGGGCAAGCGAAGCCCTTTGGTCCCCCAACGGTTGTTGCGAGAGCTGAAAAAGCTTTGCTACACCGCCGGATGGCGACGGCGAGTACTGCTGCAGAAGGTATGTTTTGAGGGCGTCATACGCTATTGGGGTGTCTCCTTGTTCACAAAGCCAGTCGGATATTTCCGCGAAGGTGTCCTCGGGTATCGCCGCGAGAACATAATCTGCTTTGGTGGTTGAGCGAGTCACGCCCTTGATGCGAAACTGGACTTCTGGGCGCTGAAACCAAGCAAACGCCTCTCCGCTGGCGAACGGTGAAAGTTTCAATGGTGCAGCCGCAGCGCCAACTTCTGTAGAGTCCGTCATAGTACCAATGATGGAGGGGCGAGGGGGGTGGTGATGGAAGGCAGTGGGAGCGAGTCGACTTCCGGGGTCACCAATGTGACGAGCCGAAAGAATGGTTGTGACTCAAAGACAAGTTGAAAGCAACTGAGTTCGTTTATTAAAGAACACTCTCCTTTATATACAAAATCTCAGAGCAACAAGAATTTTCATGTTAAAATATTGACACTGTTACAGAGGAGAAAAGCAGACATGAATTTTCATGTTCGTTTTAGTGCGAGGGGAGAGCGAAGATACAAGCACAAAATGAACTATGTACGATCGTGTGACACAAGGTTGGTACACTATCATACTAAACCATTTTTATCCAATTCACTTTTGTAAATCTTACACCATCGCCAAAAAGAAGAAATGATATTTCATCTAAAGAACTCATTCCTATTTTACATTTGCATATCTTACCTATGTATCCGTAATAATTCAAAGCTGACAATTAAAGAAATAAAGAAAGAGAGAGAGAGAGAGAGAGAGAGAGAGAGAGAGAGAGAGAGAGAGAGAGAGAGAGAGAGAGAGAGATTTACCGCCCCTCAGTATACACGTGCAATTCCATATGTACTAATGTAATTACCTATGGTAACAAGACCTCTGAAGAAGAAAAACAATGATATTTCACATGTCGTAACACAAGGTAAAAAAAAATGCAGATAGTTTTAATTAAACCAAACCTAAAAAATATAGCATCTAATAACTTCGGTAAAAATAAAATAAAGAATAAAAGCCATATCGCTTATTACCAGTCACAGGATACTGTATATGTAAAGAAAAATAAAGAAAAGAATTAATAGTGACTGTGAGGATATTACTACCTTGAGCAAGTGATAAAAATATTATGGAAAAAAATATCTCTTGGATATTTATTCCTAGGTTCTCTTGTCTATAATATCCATCAGTCTTTTCAGTTTGTTTTCTTCTTCGTTACGAACAGGGTTTTTGTATGAGTAATCCAGACTGGCATGGGAGGAGGGAAGTTTTTCTTTTTCCTTCTATTTTTAACTGTGTCAACATCAGGAAACCCTACGTAGATGATGATTACTTATCCTAAAATACCATGTCTTTTAGATGTTACTTTTAATAAAATACAAAGTGTTTTCAATGATACTTCTACTAAAATTCTGTCTCTTTAATGTTACTTATACTAAAATGCCCTGTTTTTTAAATGTTATTTTTACTGAAATACCATGTCTTTTAAATGTCACTTCTACTAAAATACCACGTCTTTTCAACGTTAATTCTATTAAAATTTCTTTTAAATGTTACTTTACATCAAATAGCAATCCTTTAAATACTACTTCTACTGAAATACCGGGTCTTTTAAATATCCCCTCTTCTAAAATACCGGGTCTTTTGTTCCCTGTTCAATCTACCTTTACCTTGAACTTCTTGGTCATGAAACTTGCAACATCTATTTCAGGGGTTCACAACCCACCCACTTTTAATGTTAGCAGCTCTGATGTGCATTGAAAATATTCTGTTTATTTTTTCATTTCTGTCTACATAATTCATTTCCCTTACCTAATAAACTAACTTGACATAAATAAAAATTAGAATTTTTATCACCACATTATACATTCTAGGTAGAAACCAGAAATTATCTCGTGAAATTTTGTTATACTTTTAAAATTAGGCAAACATTTAGAAAGTTTTTCTCAAAGCTAAGTCAGTGATTCTGAAATATAATACCATAATATGAGTGCCCATGTTTCAGAATATCTTTTTTTTTCCTTTTTTTTCCTTTTAGATTATTAAAAAAAGCAGACACTACTTTCCTAATGATATTAGAAGTTTTCTATTTTATTATATATCATCCCCTATGATGATGAGAAAGTAGCGTTAAATAACGGTATTTTGGTATTATTTTTAATAAAGCTACACAACCAATCTCTACACTATGATTGTATAACTTCAACTACTAAGTTATTCATAAACTGATTGTAACTTTATTAGCCTCATGGGTCATTGGTGTAGCTACAACATCATGATGGAATAGAAGAAAAAAATAATTATCACCAACACATATCTATTTCTACTATCTAAATCTTGATTTGGCTAATTTTTTTTCTGAGAAAATGTTGACGAAATTACTTTTCTTTTTTTTCCGAAGTGGTAGAATTTCAATGGAATCTTTAAATGAAACTGAATATTATTGCATGCTTTTTGTTCATGTCTTCTAGAAAAATAAGTTAAGCCACCCCTTCACAAAAAGAAATGGTTAATCTCATTGAATGAAGTAAATTCGTCTCTTCTATTACGACCATTATATAAATAAGCCCTTCGTGTTCATGTAATCAAAGCGGGAGTTAACTAGAGACGAATAGGGAAGTAGAAATAATTCCCCTGTCCCCTCTGCCTCAACACAACTTTCATTGGTAACGACTAGTAATGATAGTAGTGCAGATATTGATTTAAGTATGACCTCGTTTTGCGTCACATTACTTAGAGCACCTTAGTAACTCCTAACAAAGGAAGCTCAGCCCTTGTAAAAGTACTTTCGCGCCAACGCAACTTGGGGAGCCATTTGGCAAAATGTTTGAGGAGACCGACTGAAAAGAGACTGGAAAAAAAAAAAAAAAAGGTGGGGGGGGGGGTTGTTTTCTGTACCGCACTCTTTGAGGAGTTTTTTTCAGTAGGTTTCGTCTAATTTCCTTTATCTTTTGAGTTATTCTATTTACGATTCTATAAGAATTATGTATAATATATTCTAGTTATATCCATGTGCTGGATCTAACCCCATTCTCCTAAATACCACACACACAATAAATCCAGTTTCAACCCCACTCGAGTCAAATATATTTTAATGTTATCTGAAACTCTTCCGTCCTTGTAAGTCATCGATGGAGGTTGGGGGTCTATATGTTTATCTACTGAGTCAACAGCCTTGGCATGGTCATCCCTATCCCTGTATTTAAGGTCTGTCTCTATGTCATTGACGTGTCCCTTGCCTCTGCGTTGATTAGGCACTTATAAAAGGGTAATTCCAGGTAGAACTATTGAACAGACAACGTCCAGAACATTACTCTTCATTCAAGTCTGTAGACCACTCATCAGCAGTGTAGTGAACATTGTAATTCTCAGTACTTGCAGTTCTTACATTTCACTTACAAAATGTCATTTTAGAGATATTTTCATTTAAAAAGGGACAATTTTGATTTTAGCCAAAGGTTTGTGATATTTCTGATATTTTACGAACATGAAAACTAGATTTCAATATGTCATTTTATACACATATCTTAATTTAAAAAGCTAAAAATTTTCAGATTTACCAACATTGAGCCGAATAGTTCCCCCAATGTCAGCTCAGAACAACACAATTATAGTTTTCCTTAGTTGATATCTACCACCTGGAATACATAACCGATTACTTCGTCATATATGGGTGAAGGATCACGAGGAATCGCTTAGAGATAGATTTTGGAGTTTGCTTAAGGCTTTTAAATTCTCAATATAACTAAATCATGCACATATTAGTATAATACTTTGATGATAATTCATGTTGTAAATACAAAACACTTCTACTGATATATTCCAATATTTCCAACGCTTTCTATCTTCACTTAGCGAGATCTGTAACTATTGCATAATAAATCGAACCACTCATATGCTCTGCATGAATCGAAATGAACGACCGCCAGTAAGCGCTTCGATTTGGATGCATATGATATGAGAAATTCCATGTCTGAGTCAGGATATGAAAGAGAGAGAGAGAGAGAGAGAGAGAGAGAGAGAGAGAGAGAGAGAGAGAGAGAGAGAGAGAGAGAGAGAGAGAGAGAGAGAGAGTAAAAATCATCGTTTAACACAACTTATGACAAATAACCTAAAAACCACCTATTACTATTTAAAGGCCAATCGTGAATGGTTAAAAGCAAGGGACAGTGACATTTTCCTATCAGAACAATGCCCTGACCATATACTTTATGCATAATTATGAACAGCACTCAAGGCTCTTCTCCATCCAGATATGCCATTTTTTCAGTTAAATAAAAATTATTCTTATATTCAGTTGCACATATATATATATATGTATATATATATATATATATATATATATATATATATATATATATATATATATATATATATATATATATATACATATATATATATATATATATATATATATATATATATATATATATGTATGTATATATATATAAATATATATATATATATATATATATATATATATATATATATATATATATATATATATATATATATATATATATATACACACACACAAGGGAGTAGGGACAGGGAAAGTTTAGCGTGTCCAATATATATATATATATATATATATATATATATATATATATATATATATATATATATATATATATATATATAATGTCCTGACCATATACTTTATGCATAATTATGAACGGCACTCAAGGCTCTTCTCCATCCAGATATGCCATTTTCAGTTAAATAAAAATTATTCTTATATCCAGTTGCATATATATATATATATATATATATATATATATATATATATATATGTATATATATATATATATATATATATATATATATATATATACACAAGGGTGTAGGGACGGGGAATGTTTAGTGTGTTCAATATATATATATATATATATATATATATATATATATATATATATATATATATATATATATATATATATATATATATATTTATATATATACATATGTATGTGTGTGTGTATGTATGTATGTGAATATATATATATATATATATATATATATATATATATATATATATATATATATATATATATATATATATATATATATATATATATATATATATATATATATATTTACATACATACATACACACATATATATATATATACATACATATATATATACATATATATATATATATATATATATATATATATATATATATATATATATATATATATATATATATATATATATATATATATTGGATACGCTAAACTATCCCCGTCCCTCGAGTAAGGGGTTCCGGGAGTAGGGATTCCATGGTGAGAGGGGGATACGAGAGCCTTTTTGTGTATATCTACCTAAATATTTAGCGTTCCTTGTTGACGGATTGCATACACTAGTACAGGGATAGTTGGGAATTTGACTGAAAAAAAGGTAACTGCAAATTTTGCAAATTCAATCACGGTTTACTTACTGTCATTTCTTTACAGAGATAAGTTTTTCTTGAGTTTTGAATAATAATTATACAATTGCGTGGTTATATTGATGTATTTCACAACAATAGCGAAGCTTAAATTAAATTAGTCACTAGTAGAATACTGATATATGAACATTACATATTTTTCTATCATTTCAAAATAGTAATAATTTGAAAATACTCTGTCAATAGTGCACTAAATCTCATGAAATAAGTTATCTTTAGAGTTCATTTTGATTTTTTTACTTTTCATTAACGCTATTATATTCAACAGAATGTGGACCTGAAATAACCAAATGTTTGGTGAAGCCGTATCAACGATTTCAAAGAACCAGCTCAGTACATAATTTTTTGCGAGTTTCCAATATAAATTACTTCGGCACATTAAGATTTCACATAAATAAATCAGCTATGCATAAGCGTCTTAAAAATATCGTTGAATGAACGGGTTGATACCTTTTTACAGAAGCCACATAATGAATAATTTCATTCACATTTACACACATGTACCCTACGTCACTCAATCCATATCTTGCATGTCGTGTGTTTGTTTCAATACCTTTTAGGTTTCTCTGTTTCAAAGCTTTCTTTCACCCTTCCTATTTACTTACTTTACTTTTCTGGTCGTATACAGCAGGGGAATCCTACTCTACAAGTCCTTTCAAAATTAATTTTATACTATACATTCAAGTGCATTCACTATTTCCCATCGCAAATTTTTCGTTTCTAAACAAATCTTGCCATCTTTTTTCCCCTAAAACAATCAGCATTAACGTTTAAAAACTAGTCAACTGTCGCACTCAGCCTTACTTCCCAATGCTTCATTTACTTCAACTACGTAATCGATTATTATGTGTGTATGTTAATTACATTTCAATAACAATATGATTGCTGATTGAATAGTTGAATTGATATGTTAATGAAAAAAAGTATAGTATTATATGTTTCGCTCCTACTTGAATTTTTTTTTTTCATCTGTTCTGTATCATATAAAGAAAGTTTTTCCACATTATATAGAAGAAATTGCATTATTTTCCTATGTTTCAATGCTATTGTTGTAGAAGAGAGAGAGAGAGAGAGAGAGAGAGAGAGAGAGAGAGAGAGAGAGAGAGAGAGAGAGAGAGAGAGAGAGCGGCAAAAGGAGTTACAAGGATTTTGGATGTCTTAGAGACATTTTAGTCCATAAGCGGAGATTCCATTATTTTGCACTAAGATAGAGTGATTTACTTCAAGCATTTCGAGAGTTCTAATGATTTTGTCTAAAATATTTTCGATCTCGTTTATCGTGTTACTGTTTACTACATCCGCTGGAAGTCTATTCCATGAATTTGCTATTTTGTATTTAAAGAAATTTCCATTTGAGAGAGATATTTTTCTACTGTACTTAAAATTTTCGTTTCATGTCAGAGAGAGAGAGAGAGAGAGAGAGAGAGAGAGAGAGAGAGAGAGAGAGAGAGAGAGAGAGAGAGATAATTTTACTACGGTAGGTAAAATCTTTTAAGACAACACTGAAAAAAATAACAGTTTTCACTCTTAAAAAATATAGTACACACGATGCTTTTTTTTTCTTTTTTTTTCTTTTTTGTTACAGTGCACTAATGCTGGCTGCCATCAAGAACACGCTCCTAAAGTGGCAAGCGCTGAAAGATGAGCTTCCTCCATCCTTATAGATAGAAAAAAAGAGAAACTCGATAGAGTAATCTCAAAAGAACCTTCCAGATTTTAACCCACAATCAAAATAGGAATAGGCGGAATTGTGCATTAACGTAAGGGATGTAAAAAAAAAATCGTGAAAAATATATTTATTATATCAAACTAAAATACAGAAAGCAGATCAATTGGTAATTTATAATGGGTTAATAAAATACTGTCTTTGGACAATTGCCTACGAACAGGATGACGTCAAAATTTCACTGAAGATAAACCTTAAGACATGGACAATCCCATTAAATTTTGGAGCTGATCCAGATCCGGATCCGGATTCCATATCCGGATTTGCATTTTGCGGGTTTCTGTGGATAGGATTACGTCAAAAGTACTCAGCATATTTGGCAAAATTTTCACCAATGATAGATCTTACGTCATAGACGACCCCATGAATTTTTGGAGATAGTCCAGATCTGGATCTGCATTTTAGATCTGGATTTGCATTTTTCGTCATTTTAAAGATATCGTTAAAACTGCACAACGTATTTTGACAAAATTTTCTACACAGATAGGTCTTAGGTAATGTACGACCCCCTTCAAATTTTGGAAATGATCCAGATCCGGATCCGTAACCTGATTAATGTTTATTCAATTATTTATTTATTTGTCTGTGTGTCTGTGCCACGATTACGTCAAAATTACTCAAAGGATGTTGACAAAATTTTTACCACAGATATATCTTAGGTCATGGACAACGACATTAAATTTTGGAGATGATCCAGATCCAGATTTGCATTTTTTGCTATTTAAAAGAAACGTCAAAAATACTCCACAAATTTCGACGAAATTATTTGGAAATGATCTGGATCTGGATCCAGCTTCCAGTTTATATCTTTATTTCTTTATCTGTGTGTATGTGAACAAAATTATGTCAAAACTACAAGATGGATTTTGGCAAAAATTTCGCCACGCTGAATTTTGGAGATTATCCGGTTCTGGATCCTGATTCTAGATACGGATTTACCTTTTTTTCCATTCTAAAAAAAATGTCAAAACTACTCAATGGATAGGATGAAAACTTCACCGCAGATAGATCTAGGGTCATGGGCGACCCCATTAAAATTTAGAGATGATCCAGATTCTAGATTCACATTGGCATTTTTCGCCGTATTGAATGTAACGTCAAAACTACTCAACTGTATTTGACGATATTTCCACCAAAGATAGATGTTATGACACAGATGACCCCAATAAATCTTGGAGATGATCCGGATCTGGATCCGGATTCGACATTTGGATTTACATTTTTCGCTTTTTAAAGATATCATAAAGATTACAAGACGGATTTTGATGGCATTTTTCACCACTGAGAGATCATAGGTCATGGGCGACTCCATTAAAGTTTGGAGATAATTCGAATTTGCATTTTTCACCGTTTCAAAGTTAGCGTCAAAACTACTTGACTGATTTAAAAAAAAAAAAAATCACAACAAATAGTTCTCAAGTCATGGATGACTCCATTAAGCTTTGGCGGAGGTCAGAAATATCTGATTGCTCTTGTTAGACATAATGTTACAGTTCCCTGTATTTTCATGGTATTAAAGGAGTTTTCTTTAATTGAAATATCAATAAATAGGGGCATGTCAATGCAAGACATTTTCATTATATTTAGAATCTAGCTTCATCTTATACCAAAAGTAAATGGAAAAAGTTGTTAAATTTTCTTCTAACAACTAGATAGCGAATGTAAAAAGAAAACTATAATGAAGGATGTTAGAATTGATATCACTAAGGGTGATACCAAATAAAAAAAAGAAAAAAAAAAGGAAAAAAAAAATCAACTTCCCATCCTTCTAATAATTCAAGTGATAGGGATAGACTTGATACATCAATTATGACTGACTACGCGGAAGTTAGACGACAAAATAAAAACCAGTACCCCTCATAGATTAGGAGGGGGGGGGGGGGGGGCATTTCCAAACAGGCCACAGTGCTCTTATAGAAAAAAGAGGTTGTAGTTGCCTATTTTTTGGCGATTTACTGGAGAGGAGGTCGAGTCCCGCTCAAACTCGATAGTTTCTTGTAGTCTCAGAACTCTCACCATCATTGTGAGGTAAGGTTGGGGGAGGGTGTTCGAGGAAGCATATATACCTGCCGAGTCATGAGCAGCCTTTCTCTGGCCCTTTCTGTTCCTAGATTTGGTGGAGAG
>NC_090733.1:92993829-92996329 GCF_036898095.1 Palaemon carinicauda | reverse complement strand
ACCGGCAGGCGTGGAGTTCTCTATCGGGATGACCCATGCCCCTAGACAGTGACATTGATCCTACCCACCATGCAGTATTTTTTTTTTTTTTTTTTTGTATCATAAGACACGCATTTTTATGCAGACGAGGCCTTCCTCCCCCTGACCACATTCCTTTCAATTTAAGCCTATAGAAAAGTACCCATCTCTCTATCCATTTTTTATTCTTAAAACCTAAGACACACACTCTCTCTCTCTCTCTCTCCCTCTCTCTCTCTCTCTCTCTCTCTCTCTCTCTCTCTCTCTCTCTCTCTCTCTCTCTCTCTCTCAGTCCATTTGTTTTAAGGCCTTTCGATTACATTAACATATATGAGTAATGATCACTTACATTGACATATATGGGTAATAAAAAACGTATTACAACTTAGTTTCTTTTATTATACGAAGCATACGTGCAAAATAACATTTTGTGAATAAAGACATAGCATTTAGTGGGAAAAAAAATCTGACCCTAAAAACATTCATTTGAAACCCTAACATTTGCATGCTTAAAAACGGTAGGAAAACCTTTTTAACTACGTTTCTTTAGCACTTGGCAGATCTTCATTGAAAATTCAGGTTTTTTATATTTCCAGATGTACATACACAGTCTTGAATTTAAATGAAGAGGATAGTATATTAACACTGTTACGTCATTTTCCTTTAAGTCGGTGGTGGATAAATGCTCCCTGATTTTCCTAAGGGTGGCACAAACTCCATTTAGACTTACGCTATGCGTAAAATATAGGCAGAAGAATGAGCACAAAGCCGAATTATAATTTTGCACTCGCGTATTATTTATGAAACTTCATTGAAGAATACCGTCATAGAAAATCAGTAAAGTATACCGAATGATCTTCTAGCTGCATCCCCAATGGGTCAAAAAATATATTTCTACCGGACTTTTCTGTATTATAAATACAACCCAGTGCTCGATTTCGCGATACTGATGTGATGGCAGAGTATTTACAATAAGTAAGATGGGTTTTGTCCTCATCAAGGGTATCTTGAAGTCGACCAACGAGGCCCTCCTCCCCCCTGACCACATTCCTTTCAATTTAAGCCTATAGAAAAGTACCCATCTCTCTGTCCATTTTTTTTTTTTTTAATAAGTAGCAAGATGTACGCCAAGATTTCAAGACTACATCACTATTGCGTTGTTTATATTGATAATAACAACAACTAGAGCATCAGTAACAATATCAAAACTTACGGTATTAATGATAACAATAACAATATATATCCTTTTATTCGATTGTAGTGCACAGTTTACTTTATTGATGAGAGAAAAACAATAAACAATATACATTTAGTTTATCCCTTTAAGAAATTGAAGAGTTTAATCTTTATTCCCAGGCAATACAGCCATTCAGCTAATCATATTACTTATAATGTTGTGTTACCGTATAATTTTACGAACTTTCGAATATGAAATGAAAGATATGTGGATGTTTTATGCTATCCGTATCACTAAAGACGTATGTTAAGGGGTATAGGAAAATTAGTTCCACATATGTCAACTCTTCACCAACTAATATCCTTCACACACATACACAAGCGCGCTCGCACAAACACACACACACATACACACACACACACACACTTATTTATTTCTTACTTGTTACAAAATCCAGTATTGCAATCGTGTACGTTATTCCAAAATCAGAGTTTAAGCGAAGAGGAAGTTTCTCCAAAATCAGAGTGGATGTGACTTCGTTTTATATTAATGAAAATCGTTTAAGCAAAGAGGAATGATTTGGTAATCTCAGTCTTGTCAGTTGTATGAGGAGAGAGTTGAATATGGAAAGAATTGGTCATTCTTTTCTATACCTCTTCTCGTCTTCCCCTACTGAATTGGCCAAGTTGTTGGGTTCTCCGAAAAACTGCTTATGACTAGCGGTCCTTCAGTTCGGTATTATGCCTAATTCAAATAGAATGGTAGTATGTCTTTTGAGAATTAACAGAAATCAATTCTATATCCCATTGGTTAAAAAGCTTCGAAGAAGAAACCCGATGTTACTTTTTGAAGATTTAAGTAAGCAGTGTGTGAAAAAAATGGATGATCAAACAGCCCGCTAAGTTTGATTAGATAGAAATTTAGCGGCCACCCCCTCTCTATCCATCATTACACATTACTTTAGTAAGGTTTCTGGATTAGTATTGGTTAAAACTGGGAATTAGGAGGGAATACAGTTAATGAATATTTAGTTCAGTCGTGATATGGCATTCTTTTTTCCCCTGTCCTTTTGTATTTGTTACCTTCTTGATCTTTCCCAATATTTGAGTACAAGGGATAGTGACCGATCGAATCACTTATGTTTGATTTGTAGATAACAAAGTGATTGTCGACTCGATAATGTGACATTATTCTTGCTTTAATACCATTATTCATGACAGAAACTGCAGTGTCCAACCATCATCTTTTCTCGAAGCAGCTACTACTCTATTGATTTTTTTGTTTTGAATTCTTTACGATCTATAA
>NC_090733.1:92983829-92988829 GCF_036898095.1 Palaemon carinicauda | reverse complement strand
GATAAATATTCATAGAATGAATGCTCAATTATATCAATAAATTGACACAGGTGAAGAAGACGCAAGGTTCTCAAGAACAAGTTTATTGACAGACAATAAACAGACAGGTTAACAACAATTATATATATATATATATATATATATATATATATATATATATATATATATATATATATATATATATATATATATATATATATATATATATAAGAAGGGGATAACCAATACTTAAAGCATAAGTATGATAGTAAACAGAAACTTGTTTATCTGAAGGAAAAGACATTAGTGCCACTTTTAACATACCGAGGTATCAAGGTCAGAAAAGTCTGTATTACTAATCAATTACATTAGCGTTAGAAACGGTCGGCACACATGTCTGCAATTATGCTAGGTTCATCTTTGGAAGTGGAACAGACAACGTGGGCACCTAAGTGCCCTCACTTAGTTTGTAGCACAGTATGTAACTACACACTCACCCTGGAATTAATCGTCCCAATTAAAACCACTGTTCCTCGCAGAGTTAAACAGCAGGGTTAACGACGCAACCCACTGCTACCAAAGAACTCTTTAGTTGCTCCACTTGCTTCGCATAGTGGCGAAAGAACACTCTGGAAGACTTCCAGCCAGTGTATGAACGAAGATGTTCAAAATCCAAACAATTAAGGAAATTTAAGGATGAAGCATCTTTCCTCTGATCGTGACCTGCGGGTGTACTGTCAGGATCCGCTCTGCGAATAAAATATGTGATTTTTCTCCCTGAGTTGATTCAGTGATAAATTTGAGCCTGATGTTTCTCCCTTGAATAGTTGACCACCCTTGAAGTCTGAAGATCTATGAAGATAGACCTTTAGGCATTCTACTGGACATAGAGATGCATCTTCTTTTAGAGGGCAGATTCTCCAGGGACCCCACCTGTTGGTGGGTAACTCATTCTTGGCGAGAAAAGTAGGCTCCGGAAACAGGTTCAGTTCTCCCCCATCCAGGAACTGAACACGACCTTCCTCTCTCGAGAGGGCTACAATCTCAATAACCCTGGCCACGGACGCGAGTGCAAATAGGAAAATAACTTTTTGGGTCAAATCCTTTAACGCACCCTCCTCATTGCTCAACAGAGAAGCGAAATGAAGAACTTTGTCTAAAGACCATGAAATGGGCTTTGGAGGTGCTGAAGGTCTGAGCCTAGCGCAGGCTTTCGAAACTTTATTGCCTTCTAGTAGATTGGCACATACATTCTTCTAGGAAGTCTATGCTGGCTTTCAAAATCCCGAAACGCTTTCTCACCGATAGGGAGAGAAAATCATGAGCTGCAGGGTCCAGGTTTTCTGTAATGAAGTGCAGACAGTAGACTTCTGGACTCACTGGGTCAGAACTGGATCTGGTAGCGGTAGAAACTTCAGCCGTAGTTCCAATGCCAGGGGGAACCACACGCTGTTCGGCCACTTGTGGGCTACTATTGCCGCTACCCCCCTTGAAGGATCTCAGTTTGTTGAGGACCCTCAACAGAAGGTTCTGAGGAGGGAACAGATAAATCCTGGACCATCTGTTCCAGTCGAGGGACATCGCGTCCACTGCTTCCGCTAAGGGGTCCTCGTACGGGGACATGTACAGGGGCAACTTCTTGTTGTCTTTCGTTGCAAAGAGGTCTATCTGCAGTTCTGGGACTTGACTCAAGATGAAGGAGAATGATCCTGCGTCTAGAGACCATTCCGACTCTATCGGTGTGAACCTGGATAGAGCGTCCGCTGTCACATTGCGGACTCCTTGAAGGTGAACTGCCAACGGGTACCACTTCTTCTTTTCCGCCAATCGGAAGACGGCCAACATCACCTGGTTGAGAGGTGGTGACCTTGATCCATGTCGATTCAAGCATCTCACAACTACCTCGCTATCCAGCACCAACTATATGTGGATCGAGTGACGCGGGGAGACTTTCTTTAAGGTAAGGAGCACTGCCATATCTTCTAGAAAGTTTATGAGAAAGGTCTTGAATAGCTTGGACCAAGTCCCCTGAACTTTTTTCCGATGAGAGTGACCTCCCCATCCCTCCATCGAGGCGTCTGAGTGAGTTGTTACCGACGGGGGAGGTGGCTGAAGAAGAACCGACTTCATTAGATGTCTGGCTTGGGACCAAGGCCTGAGAAGAGTACGTAGACGAAACGGAACTGGTCTTCTCAGATCTCTTCGCGCGTTGATGCATAACTTCTCCAAACTCCGGTTGCATCCTTTAGCTGTGCTCTTAGCACCGGGTCTGTCACCGAAGCAAACTGGAGAGAACCCAGTACTCTCTCCTGCTCGCGTCTTGATATCCTTTCGGAATCTAGAAGTCTCTTGACAGAACCCGCTATCTCCTTCCTTTCTTCGCCGGGATGGAGAAACGGTGTGACATTAGGTCCCAGTGGATTCCCAGCCACTGGAACTTTTGAGATGGAGAAAGTCGAGATTTTTTCTGTTGATCTTTAAGCCTAGAAACTCTAGGAACTGGATCACATGAATGGAAGCTTGCAAGCATTCTGTTTTGGATGCTGCCCACATCAGCCAGTCGTCCAGGTAGGCTACTATCTGAATTCCCTGTAGGTGTAATTGCTTGAGAGCTACGCTCGCAAGCTTCGTGAACATCCTTGGAGCTATATTTAGCCCGAATGGCATGGCTCTGAAGGCGCATAGTCTTCGTTGTAGCTTGAACCCTAGGTAGGGGAAGAGTCGACGGTTGATTGGAACGTGCCAATAGGCGTCTGACAAGTCTATGGAGACGGTATATGCCCTCTTGGGCAGTAAGGTCCTTATGTGTTGCAGTGTTAGCATCTTGAACTTGCAGCTCACTATGAACTTGTTGAGTGGCGACAAGTACAGAATGACTCTGAGTTTTTCCCGAGTCCTTCTTAGGAACACAAAACAGCCTCCCCTGGAATTGATGGACTTTACCCTTCGGATCACTTTATTCCTCCAACAAATCTTGGATGTACTCCTCCAGAACGGGGGTGGAGTGTTGGAAAAACCGAGGGCACGGGGGTGGAGTGCTGTACCAGCTCCAGCCCAGTCCATTCTTGAGTAGGCTGTGGGCCCAGGGATCGAAGGTCCACCGATCCCGAAAATTCTGAAGTCTCCCTCCTACCGGTATCACCTCACTTGGACTGTTGTCCAGAGGTCTTGCCTCCCTGACCACGACCACCCCTGAATCCCCTTCCCCTTGAGGGGTGCCTAGACGAGCCTCTAGCTGTTCCTCTAGGCTTTGCTCGAAAGGAAGTTGATTGCCCTTCGAACGTTGGGTTGAATGCCGGGGACTGCGTCGACACGGCCTGGGGTACCCACTGGAAAGTGGTCGGGGTTTGTGCCACCATCTGGGGCACTGAAGGCATCGGCAATTGCTGTTGCTGTTGCTGTTCAACTGGCTTGGCTGGCCGAGACGGTAGCCTAGTTCTTTTAGTCTTCCTCTTTCGTTGGGGACCCTCATCCGGGGAAGACATTCTCTTGATAGACAGGCCCCACTTCTGGAGAAGATTTCTATTCTCCGTGGCGGCCTTATCCACAACTTCTTTGACCAATTCGCTAGGGAAAAAGTGTTTGCCCCAAATGTTGGAGGAGATTAGTTTCCTTGGCTCGTGCCTCAACGTAGCCGTGGTGAACACGAACTCCCTACAAGCTCTCCTCGCCCTGATGAAGCTGTAAAGATCCTTCGTCACTGTGGCCAGATGAGTCTTGGCCACTACCATGAACATTTCATGGGCCCTGGGGTCACTTGCCATCGTCTCAAGAGTGGTCTGAAGAGACATTGAGGCAGCCAGTCTTTCTTTTGTCTCGAGCTCTCTCCGCAAAAGAAAGTCAGACAGCTTAGGGGGGTTCTCACCGAACTGACGTCCGGCAATATCAGCCTCCAACTTCCTGACTGAGAAGGTAAGATGGACGTCCTTCCAGTCCTTGTGGTCCATGGGTAGGGCTAGCGACAAGGGTTTACACTCCTCCAGGGAGGGGCAAGGCTTGCCAGCCTCGAATGCTTTTAATACAGCCGCAAACCCTTTCTGCAAAAAGGGGAAGGCTCTAGCAGGAGAGGACACAAAGGAAGGGAGCTTCTTTCTCAATGCAGCTACCTTTGAGTTTGTGAAGCCCCTCTCTTTCATCGAAGATGAAAGCAAAGCTTGAGTCTTAGCATGGTCCATCACTATGACCTCCTTCGGCTCTGTCTCCTCCTTTGAAGCTGGTTCCTTCCTCAACCGGACATAACAGTCCGGATATGATGCCTTGCTGGGCCAGAATTCCACCTCCTCAAGGGGAACTGAACCCAGTTTATCTGACATGACGATCTTTCCAGTCGTCATCGGCATGTGCTCAGCATATCTCCACGGGTTAGCATCTGAACACAAGGGAAGGTCTTTCACATTGAGCCTTTTCTGGGCCCACGTGATGCTGCAAGCTTCTGCATCTGCAGTTCCATTGCAGCCGCCTTCTCCATATTCTCCTTCTGCATTTGTTGGATCATTCCAACAATGGAGGAGAGGGCCTGTCCCAGTTCTACTGGGAGAGCGGATGATGTTGAGGGAATAGGTTCAGGGATCAGAACCGGAGCAGCCGACACCTCGTCGGCTTCTTCCTCTAAAATGTCTGGGGCTTGATCTTCATCCTGGCCTCCTGCCAGGAGGTCTTCCTTCAGACGCTCGGACACGTCTGACAACCTGTCGTCCAACTGGATGTCTTGTAAGGCGACCGCCACTTCAGCATCCACCTGGATCTGAACTAAGGGGATCTCCTCTTGAGGCTGGGGAATCACTGCATCAACTGATGCCCTAGGGAAAAGGTAAGCCCTCATCTTCTCACTTGGAAGATAAGGTCCAGAGGTGTTCTTCTGGAAGCCCCTTACCCAGGTGCGAAGCTTCTCCCTAGCTATATCCCTTGATTCTGCTGCCCTAGGGGAATTAAAAGCCTCAGTAATCAGGTTAGAGCACACGGTACATACCTGGGGGTCCCAATACCGGAGATCACCCTTGGAGACAGCGCATGCTGCGTGC
>NC_090733.1:92967184-92980829 GCF_036898095.1 Palaemon carinicauda | reverse complement strand
GAGATAATCCGGATCTGGACCCGGATTCTAGATTTGGATTTGCATTTTCCGCCATTTTAAAGACAACGTCAAAACTACACGATGTATTTTGATAGCATTTTCACTACAGAGATCTTAGGTCATGGACGACCCCAATAAATTTTGGAGATAATCCGGACCTGGATTTTATATTCAAAATTGCATTTTTCACCATTTCTAAGGTAACATTAAAACTACTCGACTGATTTAAAAAAAAAATCATCTCAAATAGATCTTAGGTCACGGATGACTTCCTTCTTCTTTGGCAGAGGTCAGAAATATCTGATTGCTCTTGTTCCATAATGTTACAGTTCCTTTTATTTTCAGGTTATTATAGAAGTTTGCTTAAATTAAAATCTCAATAAATAAGACCATGTCAATGCAGGGTATTTTCCTTATATTTTGGATCTAGTTCAATTTTGCACGAACAATTAGATAGCGAATGCAAAAAAAAAATTGTAATGAAGGAAGTTGGAACTGAAATCATTAAAAGTGATACCAAAAAAAAAAAATCTCAACTTCCCATCCTTCTAAAAATCAAAACGACAAGTATAGACTTGATACATATAATTTGAATGACTACGAAGAAGTTGGACGACAGAATATAAACCAGTACCCTTCATAGATAATGGGGAGGGCATTATTCTTTTCTTATATTAAGAAGAGGTAGTTCCCTATTTTTTGGCGATGCACTAGACGGTAGATAGAGTCCTGCTCAAACTCGGTAGTTTCTTGTAGTGTCAGCACGCCCAGCATCATTGTGAGCTAAGGATGGGGGAGAATGTTTGAGGGAGCATATACTGTAGGTCTACCTGCCGAGTCATCAGCAGTCCTTGCCTAGCCGTTTCTGTTCCTAGATTTGGTGGAGAGGGGGATTGGGCGAGAATCATATAAATATATGGGCATTGTCTAGGCAGTCTATGGCATTGTCATTGTGCCCTGCCTACGGCATTCATTATTATTATTATTATTATTATTATTATTATTATTATTATTATTATTATTTGCCCACCTACAACCCTAGTTGGAAAAGAAGGATGCTATAAGCCCAGGGGCTTCAACAGAGAAAATAGCTCATTGAGGAAAGGAAACAAGGAGAAATAGAATATTTCTAGGACAATAACATTAAAATAAATATTTCCTAAATAAACTTTTTAAATCTTAACAAAACAGGAGGGAGATAAATTAGATAGTGTGCCCTAGTGTATCCTCAAGCAATAGAAGTCTAACCCAAGACAGTGGAAGGCCATGGTACAGAGGCTATGGAACTATCCAAGACTAGAGAACAATGGTTTGATTTTGGAGTGTCCTTCTCCTAGAAGAGCTGCTTACCATAGCTAAAGAGTCTCTTCCACCCTTGTCAAGGGAAAAGTGGCCACTGAACAATTACAGTGCAGTAGTTAACACCTTGCGAGAAGAATTGTTTGGTAATCTTAGTGTTGTCAGGTGTATGTGGGCAGAGGAGAATATGTGAAGAATAGGCCAAATTATTTGGTGTATTTGTAGGCAAAGGGAAAATTAACCGTTACTAGAGAGAAGGATCCAATTTAGTACTGTCTGCCCAGTTAAAGACCCCATAACTCTCTAGCAGTAGTATCTCAACGGATGGTTGGAGCCCTGGCTAACCTACTACCTTTAAACCCAGCAGAAAAACCCGTAAATAATTAGATATAAAGGTAGGATTAATATCTCCTATACCAACCAGTTTCATCAAATTTCCTTACAGGGAGTAACCCGAAGGATACCACTTAGTTCTATTTACTTTCCATGATGAAATATGAGTCATTTCTTTATGAGATAGATTAGTAAAGTACAATAAGCAAGTACCTTTCTGGTATGATACCGGGAATGGATGACTTTTGATATTAGAAAAAAATGATCTTTTTCAATTCAAGTACAATAGATATATTAGCACCACGAGATTTCCCATTAGTTAATTTTAAGGTTATTTTTATTTAGATGAAAATCAGATAATTGATGTCAGCCATAACAAATCTACCGAACTATAATTTCCAGTTAGATGAATTTTTTCGTAACATAACGGAAAAAATGGATTGAGAAGACCAAAAATATATTATTGGAAATATAAACATTTGTTGCTGTACAAACTTGAAATATGATGTGATTTAATTTAAGTCATCATATCAAATTCTAAGCAGTTTTATTATTGACTTATAGAATTTAAACATAATTGTTTGAGTTTTCTGGCTTGAGGGTACACTCGGGCACTAGTCTATCTTATTCCTCATCCTCTTTTTTTTTCCTTTTTATAGGTTATATAGTATATATATATATATATATATATATATATATATATATATATATATATATAATGTTGTTATTGTTCTTAAAATAATCTAACTTTTCATTAGTTTTCTTGCCTTTTGTTTTTCATTATTTCCTTTCATAAATGGGCTATTTATCCCTGTTGTGGCCCTGTGAGGTTATAGCATCCTGCATTTCCAACAAGGGTTGTAGCTTAGCTAGTAATAATAATAATGAAAAGGGGATTCAATTCCCAGTCAAAGCCAGGTATACAGCCAATCTCACTCGTACCCGCTTACCAAGCAGAATATTGCTTGTTTCTATGGGAGAAATATCAATTCCTGACTTATGCACTGATAAGGTTGGGACCAAAAGAGCATGTGTGGGAAGAGGGGTATGCAGATAACCTTTCTTCATCTCACGTGTCAATCGGCTCTTCCAATGTCTTATAACATGTTAGCAATAAGATTAGCACGAGTAAGTCATTATAATTTTTTCTACTTTCACTATCGTCTATTTTAACATTCTGGGAATATGTGTGTATGTATGTATGAATATACGTATGTATATGTATATACTTACATATATACATGTATATATATATATATATATATATATATATATATATATATATATATATATATATATATATATATAAATATACATACATATATATATATATATATATATATATATATATATATATATATATATATACACACACTCACACATATATATATATATATATATATATATATATATATATATATATATATATATATATATATATGTATATATGCGTGTGTGTATATGTGCACACGCGCGAGAGTGGAAAGGCATGTCCGAGCTACTAGTCCTGTAATGAACTAGGTAAAACTGATGATTATATACACACACACACATACACAACTCCACACACATACACAACCACACACACATACATACATATATATATATATATATATATATATATATATATATATATATATATATATATATATATATATATATATAAATAGATATATTTATATATATGCAGTATATTTTGTTATAATGGTATGTGAATTCCCGTCTAAGGGAATATATACATATATATACACATATATATATATATATATATATATATATATATATATGTATATATATATATATATATATATATATATATATATATATATATATATAAATATATATATATATATATATATATATATATATATATATATATATATATAAATAGATATATTTATATATATGCAGTATATTTTGTTATAATGGTATGTGAATTCCCGTCTAAGGGAATATTATATAGATATATATATATATATATATATATATATATATATATATATATATATTTATATATATATATATATATATATATATATATATACATATATATATATATATATATATATATATATATATATATATATATATGTATATATATGTATTTATATATACATATATATATATATATATATATATATATATATACATATATATATATATATGTATGTATATATATACATATATATATATATATATATATATATATATATATATATATATATATATATATATGTATATATATATATATATATATATATATATATATATATATATATATATATGTGTGTGTGTGTGTATGTGTGTGGATGCATGTATATATATATATATATATATATATATATATATATATATATATATATATATATATATATATATGTATACATATATATATATACATATATCTACTTACATACACAAACACACACATATATACATATATGTATATATATATATATATATATATATATATATATATATATATATATATATATATATATTTATATATATGTGTGTGTGTGTGTTTGTGTATGTAAGTAGATATATATATATATATATATATATATATATATATATATATATATATATATATATATATATATATATATATATTCCCTTACACGGGAATTCATATACCATTATAACAAAATATATTGCAACCAGATTTATGGCATTATTTAAAGAAATATATTTAGCTCAATTCTCGTATGATTAAAGAAAATCTGGGAAAATCTAATCCTTTGATCGTGACGAATTATTCTGCCATCAATGTTCATCAATTCATTTTCAGATACACAAAATTCTCTCCTTTTGATGTGATGTTGAAATCATTATCGAATGAAATTCTACCATAAATATAATTCTGATTCTGCGTTTTAATTGTTATGTCTATCATGTATATATGATTGGTTTTATTCGGACTGTCATGTTCATATTTTGTGTATTTTGTTACAAAGGAAATTTCTTATATGACAATGAAGCACTGATATTAAATACTAAATCATTCACGTAATACCTTCTCATAATTGGCAGCAGATGTAATATGTCGACGTAGGTGGTCTTTAAACCAGAGAACGAGCCTTGGCATAAATGGACTTGATTAAGCAAATGCAGCTTTGATCTGTCCCTCACGTTCAATCAATTCCAATTAAACCTCCGTTCGGAAACAAATCCGAGTTGGAAGGATCATAGTTCTGTGCAAGTTACCTTTTCTTACAAAATAAAAAGACTTTGATTTAACTCGATAACTTGGAGGATTTTCATATCCTTTTTTATATTTGGCTGCAATGATTTTGTTACCATTCTGGCACAAGTGCTATAATGATTTGAATAATACTTAGCATAAACAATATGTTTCTATCTTTCTAAACATAAACTCAAGTGGATACTTTGACAATTTTACCTGTTTTAAGGAATGATCACCAAAGAACCCATTACTATTCCATATCTTGAAAAAATGGGATTGAACATAGTCCACTTACAATGCTCAGGAAGTTGATAGAGGACATTGAATATAGTCGTCTAAGTATCAAGAGATATTTCATATGTAGAATTTTTAGTATTGTTTTCTTTTATCATTGTTACATTCAAATGTATTGAAACCTTAAAAGATACCCAGCTACAATATAGAGAAGCCTAAGAAAAGAGTTAGCTCTAATTTACATATACTTTTCAAGATAATTGTTAGAAGTTTTGTCGAAAGTTTTTACCTTTAGCATATGACGACTTCCAGGTAGTAGGATAGCCAGGGCACCTGCCACCCGTTAAAATACTACCCCTAGAGAGATAAGGGGTCCCTGGACTGCCTACACATGCACCGAATAGTCTGGCCTATTCTTTACATATTCTCCTCTGTCCTCATACACCAAACAACACTGAAATTACCAAACAATTCTTCTTCACCCAGGGGGTTGACTACTGCACTGTAATTGTTCAGTGACCACTTTCGTCTTGGTAAGGGTATAAGAGACTCTTACGCTATGGTAAGAAGCTCTTCTAGGGGAAGGACACTCCAAAATAAAATAATTGTTCTCTAGTCTTGGGTAGTGCCATAGCCTCTCTACCATGATCTTCCACTATCTTGGGTCAGAGTCCTCTTGCTTGAGTGTACACTTGGGCACACTATTCTATCTAATTTCTCTTCCTATTGTTTTATTAAGTTTTTATAATTTGTAATTTGAATATTTATTTTGAAGATATTACTGTTTTATAAAATATTTTCCTTGTTTCCATTCCTCACTGGGCTATTTTCCCTGTTGGGTCCCTATGGGCTTATAGCATTCTGTTTTTCCAACTAGGGTTGTAGCTTAGCAAGTAGTAATAATAATAATAATAATAATAATAATAATAATAATAATGATAATAAATTGAACTATATACAAATGTTTCTACATTATCATTAAACTAGTAGGCTTTGTTTTTCCTCTGTATTAAAGGGTATCTATGATAATATGATTTAATTTGAATATATGTACACCATTATATAACATTTACAAGTACTTTTTAAAATAATTGGTCGAACTTTTGTCAAAAAAGTTTCGATAAAAAATTAACAACTTAAACTTTATAATTTTTCTTTCAGCCAATTCTTCTATCTGGTGGTGGTATCGATGGTATCATGACTTTATTCAAATATATTGAATATATTCACACATTTATACAAATGTTCAATTATTACTTCTCGGAACTTTATGGCAGAAATTGAAAAATGAAACAGACAAATCTTACTCCTGGATTTGTAGTGGACCACTTCAGCCATAACGATATTGCTAGCGCTCTTGTCTACGACAAAAACAAGAGCACTTTAGCACTAACACAATTAACCTATCCGAACAGTCAATTTGTCAGATTGGAAAACAAACGGCCTACAAATTGACAAAACTCAAACCTCCGTCAGTGAAATGCAGAAACCGAATCGTGTTGCTGTGCATGACTGATTTCAGTCCAGTATGTTTTGAGAAAAAAGCAAATGTGCGTTTTTCAAAGAGAATTAAGAGATCGGAGGAGGCTCAGAAATTCATGGATTTGTAGTAAAAAATAAAGTTTGTTTATTTTTTATAATCAAAGAGTAAAGGATTTAGGAAAAAACGACATTTAAACATAAGTCAGAGCAAAAATTAGTAACAATAGATTATCAACTGAAATAGAATATTGTGGTAAAAAGAAAGTCTGATTCATTTTTATCATAACAAGAGAATTATATTCGTTAAGGAAATAACCAATAGACATTAAAACAAGTCATGGCAAAAATTATTGAAAATAGATTATAAATTCACAAATATTCAACAAATATTTTTTGATAACGGAAAAAATTCAGGGTTCAGGAAATATTAAAAATTATTCTAAAACAAAAGTTCTAGCAAAACGGTAGTAACAGTAATTTATCTACTGAAACAGAATTCTAAATGAAAAACACTCTTATTTTACAAAATTTATGTTGGCGGTAAAAGTTTGAGGGAGGTTTGATGCATTAGGAAAAAGAATGCCAAAATAGTGTAATACATGTAAGATATGGTATTCCATTAATAATCCTCAACAACTGATTAGAAAATGTGATGACTGCCATGTTCCAGCACACGTATTCTGCTCAACATGCTTAGTCTGGATAGAAAATATAATTAAGTCGAGAGTAAATCTGCAAATAGTTGAAGAAGAAGAAGAAGAAGAAGAAGAAGAAGAAGAAGAAGAAGAAGAAGAAGAAGAAGAAGAAGAAGAGAAAAATGAACAGGATATGTGTAAGGATGCAGAGGAAATCATTGATATAACTTATGATGACATCCAACAACATACTTATGAAGAAATAAATTATCAGATGGAAACAAATAATAGACCCAAGAGACTCTACCCGGACCTACATACTTTTTGGGAAGAGCAAGAATAAGAAAAAAAAAATAGATATAGACTGCAATTTGCTGAAAAGAGGGAATTGCAGATTTGGCGAAAGATGCTACTACAAGCATCCAAAGATATGCCATAAATATGAAATATATGGTAAATGTGCATATATAGACGGATATGGAGAAAAATGCAGAGATCTCCATCCAAAAATATGCAAAAACCTAAAAGAAGGAAAAGGATGCAGTTTTAACAAAAAATGTCGATATATGCATCCTTCAACCATGAATGAGAGTAAGAAAACACAGCAAACTGAAAAGAAAAATGAAACAAAAGAGGAAACAAAAAAGCAGGCTGCATATATACCACGCTATGCACAAAAAGCCCCAAGATATGAGGCCTTTCAACCCAAATATACACATTTAGAGCCCAACTACAAAGAATGCATTTACAGTGAACCCTCGCTACTTCGCGGTTCGACCATCGCGGATTCACCACTTCGCGGATTTTTTCCATAACCCATATATATGCAGTAACATATATATATATATATATATATATATATATATATATATATATATATATATATATATATATATATATATATATATGCATGTATTTATGTATATATGTATGTATGTATATATGTATATATATATATATATATATATATATATATATATATATATATATATATATATATATATGTATACATATATATATATATATATATATATATATATATATATATATATATATATATATATATATATATATATATATATATATATTATATATATATATATATATATATATATATATATATATCTAAAGTAGGAAGATGTAATGTAGTTCTAAGGGAATTGTATGGGAAATATGTCTGGGTAATAAGCAAAGCTTTACCTCCAGTTTGTTTCTTCATTATGATCAGAGATAAATGTAAACAAAACATTGGTTGCCATTTTTAAAAGTGCTTTTTAGCGTGTTTAGGAAACGCATGATATAAAATTGCCTTTAATATTTGTGCCTGTTTTAGTTTAGGGTACTGTAGTACATGCATTAAGTGTTCTGTACATTAAAGGGTAGTTTGTTAACAGTACTACGTACAAGGGAAGGTTTTAAAAGTCTGAATATACATGTTGAATAAATAGGTAAATATGGTGTCACTACTTCGCGGATTTTCACCTATCGCGGCCGCGTCTGGAACCTATCTACCGCGATAAACGAGGGTTCACTGTATATATATATATATATATATATATATATATATATATATATATATATATATATATATATATATATATATATGTATACATATATATATATATATATATATATATATATATATATATATATATATATATATATATATATATATATATATATATATATATATATATCTAAAGTAGGAAGATGTAATGTAGTTCTAAGGGAATTGTATGGGAAATATGTCTGGGTAATAAGCAAAGCTTTACCTCCAGTTTGTTTCTTCATTATGATCAGAGATAAATGTAAACAAAACATTGGTTGCCATTTTTAAAAGTGCTTTTTAGCGTGTTTAGGAAACGCATGATATAAAATTGCCTTTAATATTTGTGCCTGTTTTAGTTTAGGGTACTGTAGTACATGCATTAAGTGTTCTGTACATTAAAGGGTAGTTTGTTAACAGTACTACGTACAAGGGAAGGTTTTAAAAGTCTGAATATACATGTTGAATAAATAGGTAAATATGGTGTCACTACTTCGCGGATTTTCACCTATCGCGGCCGCGTCTGGAACCTATCTACCGCGATAAACGAGGGTTCACTGTATAATGCCAGGGGTTGGTGCAGATATGCGGATAATTGCAGGTATACACACAAAAATAAATATGAAAGCGAAAGAGCAAATATAATAGAAAAATTGGATTTTTTAATGGCAGAATTCCCGAAAATGAAGAAAAGAACATCATATCAGAACAGGAAGGAAGCATGGGAGAATCCATATTATTACCAATATTAAATAATGGGGCTGAAACACAAACCATAATAATGATGAATGCAAAGGGTTTAGTCACGAGTAACTCTAAAAGGAAAATAGAGTTCTTAGAAGAACTAACCCAAATTGAAGAAAATAGATATATTAAATATAAGTGAAACATGGTATTCCTAAGAAACTGTCAGTGATGACCAGATAAATGGTTTCCAAAATTATAGATCTGACACAACAAATAGGAATCAAGGGGGAATCGCAATATATGGAAGAGACATAAATCAAAGAAAAGTCTGTGAAAAATACAGCAACACAGCATGTGAATTGATTGCGGTAGAATTTTAATCTGAAAAAACTAGTGAATATTGTAGTTTACAGACCCCCAAATACTAAGGAGTTTGACATAATAATAGAAAAAATAGATGTTATATGTAGAAATCATAAAGACTGGAATATACTCCTATCCGGAGATTTTAACTTTCCTTTCGTGGATTGGAAAGAACGGTTAGAAGAAAGTGGCTGTATGTATACATATAAAAAAAGAGAGTAATAGTAGCGCAGAAGATAAGAGGCAATTTGAAAAGCTTAAAGATATACTATTAGAACATAATATGCAACAAATATACCATATTCCAACAAGAAAGGAAAATGTCCTAGATCTAGTATTTGTGAATGAGGTGAATTATGTTAAAGAAATAATAGTGTATAACATGGAAATTTAAGACCATAATGTCATAGAATTAATAGTCCATTCCAAATCAAGTGATCACAGAATTAATCAAAGCACAAAACGTTGGGAAGGATATGGAAAATATAATTTTTATAGTAAGAATATAAAATGGTCAGAAAAAATGAAGAACTGAATAAAGAATGGAAAAATGTGTTTGTAAGTGATAATATACAGGTAAATACGGACATACTGTACAAAATACTAGAGAAAATTGTTGAAAAATACGTACCGAAGAAAAACAATAAACAAAAGACATGCATACCAAAAGAAAGAAGGATCTTATTTCAGAAAATTAGAAAGTGGAAGAAAAATTTTGCAAAAGAAAAAATGTGTGGAAAATGATGGAAATAAAAAGTAAGACAGAAAATACAGAACAAAAGATTGTACAGTCAAAAGGAAATGAAAAAAGGGACTTAGAAGAAAGGACACTTCAAAATATAGGGGGAAAAAAAACAAAGTACTTTACTCCTATGCAAAAAAGATGAATAAAGGGATATTAGAAATAGGCCCTCTAAGAATTGAAGGACGGCTAACGAATGAAAAAAAAGGAAATATACAACATATTAGCAGAAAAATATAAGAGTGAATTCACGCCAAGAATTGCGAATGAGAATAATGAAACAGAAATGAGAGAAGAAAATGTTGAATATCTAACGGATATAGATATTAATGAAGCAGATATTGTCAAGGCTATAAACGAAATAAAAGATGGATTAGCAGCCGGACCAGATGGAGTTCCAGCGATTTTGTTAAAAAAAAACTGCAAACACTATCGTGAAGCCGCTTGCAATACGCTAAGACAAAGTGTAGATATGAGCGAGATATATGTTAAACATAAATTAGCTTATATGCCCCTAACTTCATAAGTGAATCAAGACTAGAGGCAAGCAATTATAGACCTGTTAGTCTAACATCACATTATGAAAGTGTATGAGAGGGTAATAAAAAAGAAAATAATGGATCATTTGGTTAAAAATAATTTGTCTCATATAGTTCAACACGGTTTTGTGGCGGGAAAAAGTACACGAACCCAACTGATAGCACACTATGAAAATATATACAAAAAAAAATATTAATGAAAAAGACACAGATGTGATCTATCTAGATTTTGCAAAGGCCTTTGACAAGGTAGACCATAATATATTAGAGAAAAAAATGAGAAAGCATAATATTGTGGGAAAGATAGGAAAATGGGTAAAAGAATTCCTGCAAAACAGAAAACAGATAGTGGTTGCAAATGACGAGAAATCGGATGAAGCTCAGGTAATATCTAGCGTGCCACAAGGTACGGTATTAGCTGCACTGCTGTTTGTTATAATGATCTCAGACATAGACTGTGATGTTGAAAATTCTGTAGTGAGAAGTTTCGCCGATGACACAAGAATAAGTAGAAAAATTACTTGTGATGAAGATAGAAACTCACTACAAAGAGATCTAAACAAAGTATATGAATGGGCGGAGATAAATAGGATGGTATTTAACTCCGATAAATTTGAATCAATGAATTATGGAAACAGAGAAGGAATTGTATATGCATACAATGGACCTAATAACGAGACAATCACAAATAAGGAAGCAATTAAAGACCTTGGCGTAATTTTAAATAGGAATATGTTTTGCAACGACCAAATAGCAACACTGTTGGCTAAATGTAAAGCAAAAATGGGAATGTTATTCAGACACTTTAAAACAAGAAAAGCTAAACACATGATTATGCTTTACAAAACTTATGTACCTAGTACACTCGAGTACTGCAATGTGATATGGTACCCACACTACCAAAAGGATATTGCACAAATAGAGAGTGTACAATGGTCCTATACTGATAGAATAGAAGAAGTTAAGAACCTTGACTACTGGGAAAGGCTGCAATTTTTAAAACTGTAGTCTAGAAAGGAGAAGAGAACGCTACATGATAATAAAAGCATGGAAGCAAATAGAAGGAATTACTGAAAACATCATGGAGCTAAAAATATCAGAAAGAGCAAGCCGAGGTAGATTAATAGTGCCCAAAAAATATACCAGGAAAACTAAGGAAGGCAAACAGGACATTAATCCACTACGCACCAGCATCGATAATGCGGCAACTATTTAATGTGCTGCCAGCTCATATAAGAAACCTATCAGGAGTGAGCGAAGATGTGTTTAAGAATATGCTCGATAAATACCTAAGATGCATCCAGGACCATCCAAGACTGAAAGATGCAAAATACACCGGAAGATGCATTAGCAACTCTCTGGTGGATATACGAGGTGCTTCACACTGAGGGACCTCTCTCTCTCTCTCTCTCTCTCTCTCTCTCTCTCTCTCTCTCTCTCTCTCTCTCTCTCTCTCTCTCTCTCTCTCTCTCTCGCCAATGGATGATACTTTATGATATGATTTTTACAATGAAATTTTCACTTTATTAATTTTTTACTTTTCCTCATCAATAAACCTCACAATAGTTGCAATTTTATATTTCTTGTTCAAATACATATACTTTCATAATTAGTAACAATACGGAAACACACACACACACACACACACACACACACACACACACACACATATATATATATATATATATATATATATATATATATATATATATATATATCTTTCTATGTTAATGCTTTTTTAATAACGATTTTTCCCAAAGCTTATTTTATCCCAGAAAAACGAAGAGACAATACTGATTACTTTGCACGTGCTATCAAATTTTAACATCGCACAAGTAAGATATATTTTAATGGTATCTGCAACTTTGCCGTCTTTGTAAGCCATTGATGGAGGTTTAAGGGTTTATATGTATATATACTGAGTCAACAGCCGTTGCCTTGCCCTCCCCATCCCTAGCATGAGTGTATTTATGGTCGGTCTCTAGGCCATTCACGTGTTCCTTGCCTCTGCCACTGTTCAGGCACTTGTAAAAGCGTAATTCCAAACGTAACTATCAAACAGACAACGTCCAGGACATCACTCTTCATTCAAGTCTGTAGATCACTTATCAACGGTATACTGAACATTTTACTTCCTCGTACTTACAGTTCTTATATTTCACTTACAATATGTCATTTATAAAGAAAATTTCATTTAAAAAGGGACAATTTTGCTTTTACATAAAGGTTTATGATATATCTGATATTTTACGAACATGAAAGCTAAATTAAATCATGTCATTCTATGCACATATCTTCATTTAAAAAGATAACAATTTCGAGATTAACATGTTGCGTGATGGTATGAAACGTTAAACCAACATTGAGCTGAATGGTTCCCTCAATGTCAGCATAGAAAAAACACTATTATAGTTTTCGTTAGATAAAATCTACTACCTGGAATACCTAAAGGATTATTTTTTCATATATAGGTGAAAGATCACTCGGATTCGCTAAGCATAGCTAAATATACCTAACCTAGAAATAGATTTTGTAGTTTGCCCAAGGCTTTTGAATTCTTTATACATGTAAATCATGCAGATATTAGTATAATACTCT
>NC_090733.1:92959684-92962184 GCF_036898095.1 Palaemon carinicauda | reverse complement strand
TACTACATCCGCTTTAAGTCTATTCCATGTATTTGCTATTTGGTATTTAAAGAAATTCCAATTGAGAGAGATATTTTTCTACTGTATATAAAATTTTCGTTTCATATCAGAGAGAGAGAGAGAGAGAGAGAGAGAGAGAGAGAGAGAGAGAGAGAGAGAGAGAGAGAGAGAGAGAGAATTTAACAACTGTAGGTAAAATCGTAGTTTCATCCTTTATGACAAAATTGAAAACAATGGCACACAAAGTTTTTACTGTTTAAAAAAAATTACCACAGACATTCTTTTTTATTATTATTGTTATTTTTTTTCTATTATTATTTTTTTTTTTCCGCAGTGCTGAATAGGGGGCATTAATGCTGCCTGACAACAAAGGAAATCGATACAAGAAAACGCTTCTAAAGTGGCAAGCGCTGACGGATGAGCTTCCTCCATCCTTAGAGATATGAAAAATATATTTCTTATGTCAAACTAAAAAAAGACAGCAGATCAAATGGTAATTTATAATGGGTTAATAAAATACTGTCTGTGGACAATTGCCTATGGACAGGATTACGTCAAATTTTCAACGAAGATAAACTTTAGGACATGGACGATCCCATCAGATTTTGGAGCTGATCCAGATCCGGATCCAGATTTGATATCCAGATTTGCCTTTTACGAGTTTCTGTGAAGAGGATTATGAACAAAGTGCTCGACAGATTTTGACGAAATTCTCACCAGTTATAGATCTTACGTCATGGACGACCCCATAAATTTTGGATATGATCCGGATATGGATCAGGATTTGCATTTGTCGCTATTTTAAAGATATTTTCTAAAATATTTTAACGGATTTTGGAGATGATCCGGATCCGGATCCGGATCCGTATCTAGATAAAAGTTTATTTTTTTTTATTTGTCTTTGTGTCTGTGCCAGGATTACGTCAAAACTACTCAAAGGATGTTGACGAAATTTTCACCATAAATATATCTCAGGTCATGGATGAAGACATTAAATTTCTTAGATGACCCGGATCCACATTTGCATTTTTCGCCATTTTATAAATAACTTCAAAAATACTCCACAAATTTGGACAAAATTTTCTCCACAGATCTTAGGTCATGGACGACCCCATCAAAATTTGGAGATGATCCGGATCCGGATCCAGATTCTAGTCTATTCATTTGTTTATCTGTGTCTGTGGACAGAATTATGTCAAAACTACCAGACCTGTTTTTGGCAAAATTTTCGCGACATAGATCTTAGGTCCCAGACAACCCCATTCAATTTTGGATAAGATACGAATCTGGATCCTGATTCTAGATACGGATTTACCTTTTCGCCATTTTAAGAAAAACGTAACAACTACTCTATGGATTTTGATGAAATTTCCACCACAGATGGATCTTAGGACATGGTCGATCCCATTAAATTTTGGATATGATCTGGATTCTAGATTCCGGTTTGCATTTTTAGCCATTTTGAATGTAACGTCAAAACTACTCGAATGTATTTGACGAAATTTCTACCACAGATAGATCTTATGTCATAGATGAACCCATTAAATTTTGGAGATAATCCGGATCTGGACCCGGATTCTAGATTTGGATTTGCATTTTCCGCCATTTTAAAGACAACGTCAAAACTACACGATGTATTTTGATAGCATTTTCACTACAGAGATCTTAGGTCATGGAAGACCCCAATAAATTTTGGAGATAATCTGGACCTGGATTTTATATTCAAAATTGCATTTTTCACCATTTCTAAGGTAACGTTAAAACTACTCGACTGATTTAAAAAAAAAATCATCTCAAATAGATCTTAGGTCACGGATGACTTCCTTCTTCTTTGGCAGAGGTCAGAAATATCTGATTGCTCTTGTTCCATAATGTTACAGTTCCTTTTATTTTCAGGTTATTATAGAAGTTTGCTTAAATTAAAATCTCAATAAATAAGACCATGTCAATGCAGGGTATTTTCCTTATATTTTGGATCTAGTTCAATTTTGCACGAACAATTAGATAGCGAATGCAAAAAAAAAATTGTAATGAAGGAAGTTGGAACTGAAATCATTAAAAGTGATACCAAAAAGAAAAATCTCAACTTCCCATCCTTCTAAAAATCAAAACGACAAGTATAGACTTGATACATATAATTTGAATGACTACGAAGAAGTTGGACGACAGAATATAAACCAGTACCCTTCATAGATAATGGGGAGGGCATTATTCTTTTCTTATATTAAGAAGAGGTAGTTCCCTATTTTTTGGCGATGCACTAGACGGTAGATAGAGTCCTGCTCAAACTCGGTAGTTTCTTGTAGTGTCAGCACGCCCAGCATCATTGCAAGCTAAGGATGGGGGAGAATGTTTGAGGGAGCATATACTGTAGGTCTACCTGCCGAGTCATCAGCAGTCCTTGCCTAGCCGTTTCTGTTCCTAGATTTGGTGGAGAGGGGGATTGGGCGAGAATCATATAAATATATGGGCATTGTCTAGGCAGTCTATGGCATTGTCA
>NC_090733.1:92947184-92949684 GCF_036898095.1 Palaemon carinicauda | reverse complement strand
AATGTTGAATATCTAACGGATATAGATATTAATGAAGCAGATATTGTCAAGGCTATAAACGAAATAAAAGATGGATTAGCAGCCAGACCAGATGGAGTTCCAGCGATTTTGTTAAAAAAAAACTGCAAACACTATCGTGAAGCCGCTTGCAATACGCTAAGACAAAGTGTAGATATGAGCAAGATATATGTTAAACATAAATTAGCTTATATGCCCCTAACTTCATAAGTGAATCAAGACTAGAGGCAAGCAATTATAGACCTGTTAGTGTAACATCACATTATGAAAGTGTATGAGAGGGTAATAAAAAAGAAAATAATGGATCATTTGGTTAAAAATAATTTGTCTCATATAGTTCAACACGGTTTTGTGGCGGGAAAAAGTACACAAACCCAACTGATAGCACACTATGAAAATATATACAAAAAAAAATATTAATGAAAAAGACACAGATGTGATCTATCTAGATTTTGCAAAGGCCTTTGACAAGGTAGACCATAATATATTAGAGAAAAAAATGAGAAAGCATAATATTGTGGGAAAGATAGGAAAATGGGTAAAAGAATTCCTGCAAAACAGAAAACAGATAGTGGTTGCAAATGACGAGAAATCGGATGAAGCTCAGGTAATATCTAGCGTGCCACAAGGTACGGTATTAGCTGCACTGCTGTTTGTTATAATGATCTCAGACATAGACTGTGATGTTGAAAATTCTGTAGTGAGAAGTTTCACCGATGACACAAGAATAAGTAGAGAAATTTCTTATGATGAAGATAGAAACTCACTACAAAGAGATCTAAACAAAATATATGAATGGGCGGAGATAAATAGGATGGTATTTAACTCCGATAAATTTGAATCAATGAATTATGGAAACAGAGAAGGAATTGTATATGCATACAATGGACTTAATAACGAGACAATCACAAATAAGGAAGCAATTAAAGACCTTTGCTTAATTTTAAATAGGAATATGTTTTGCAACGACCAAATAGCAACACTGTTGGCTAAATGTAAAGCAAAAATGGGAATGTTATTCAGACACTTTAAAACAAGAAAAGCTAAACACATGATTATGCTTTACAAAACTTATGTACCTACTACACTCGAGTACTGCAATGTGATATGGTACCCACACTACCAAAAGGATATTGCACAAATAGAGAGTGTACAATGGTCCTATACTGATAGAATAGAAGAAGTTAAGGACCTTGACTACTGGGAAAGGCTGCAATTTTTAAAACTGTAGTCTAGAAAGGAGAAGAGAACGCTACATGATAATACAAGCATGGAAGCAAATAGAAGGAATTACTGAAAACATCATGGAGCTAGAAATATCAGAAAGAGCAAGCCGAGGTAGATTAATAGTGCCCAAAAAATATACCAGGAAAACTAAGGAAGGCGAACAGGACATTAATCCACTACGCACCAGCATCGATAATGCGGCAACTATTTAATGTGCTGCCAGCTCATATAAGAAACCTATCAGGAGTGAGCGTAGATGTGTTTAAGAATATGCTCGATAAATACCTAAGATGCATCCAGGACCATCCAAGACTGGAAGATGCAAAATACACCGGAAGATGCATTAGCAACTCTCTGGTGGATATACGAGGTGCTTCACACTGAGGGACCTCTCTCTCTCTCTCTCTCTCTCTCTATCTCTCTCTCTCTCTCTCTCTCTCTCTCTCTCTCTCTCTCTCTCTCTCTCTCTCTCTCTCTCTCTCTCTCGCCAATGGATGATACTTTATGATATGATTTTTACATTGAAATTTTCACTTTATTAATTTTTTACTTTTCCTCATCAATAAACCTCACAATAGTTGCAATTTTATATTTCTTGTTCAAATACATATACTTTAATAATTTGTAACAATTCGGAAACACACACACACATACACACACACACATATATATATATATATATATATATATATATATATATATATATATATATATATATATATATATATATATATATATATATATATATATATCTTTCTATGTTCAAGCTTTTTTAATAACGATTTTTCCCAAAACTTATTTTATCCCAGAAAAACGAAGAGACAATACTGATTACTTTGCACGTGCTATCAAATTTTAACATCACACAAGTAAGATATATTTTAATGGTATCTGCAACTTTGCCGTCTTTGTAAGCCATTGATGGACGTTTAAGGGTTTATATGTATATATACTGAGTCAACAGCCGTTGCCTTGCCCTCCCCATCCCTAGCATGAGTGTATTTATGGTCGGTCTCTAGGCCATTCACGTGTTCCTTGCCTCTGCCACTGTTTAGGCACTTGTAAAAGCGTAATTCCAAACGTAACTATCAAACAGACAACATCCAGGACATCACTCTTCATTCAAGTCTGTAGATCACTTATCAACGGTATACTGAACATTGTACTTCCTCGTACTTACAGTTCTTATATTTCACTTACAATATGTCATTTTATAAAGAAAATTTCATTTAAAAAGGGACAATTTTGCTTTTAC
>NC_090733.1:92939684-92942184 GCF_036898095.1 Palaemon carinicauda | reverse complement strand
TTCTGATTGAATAGCTGAATTGATATGTTGATCAAAAATTTATAGTATTATCTTTTGGTTTGGGAAATATTTCTTAGTGGTTTAATTTTAATATGCTATGTGTTTCGCTCCTACTTGAAAACTTGTTTATTTTCCATATGGTGTGTATCATATAGTTAATGTTTTTTTTTACATTATAAAGAAGAAACTTTTATTTTCCAGTGTTTCAAGGCTATTGTTGCAAGTTAGACACACACACACACACACAAAAGAGAGAGAGAGAGAGAGAGAGAGAGAGAGAGAGAGAGAGAGAGAGAGAGAGAGAGAGCGTTAAAAGGAGTTACAAGGATTTTGGATGTCTTAGCGACATTTTAGTCTATAAGCGGAAATTCTATTATTTTGCACTAACGTAGAGTGATTCACTTCAAGCATTTCAAGAGTTCAAATTATCTTGTCTTTATTTTTCATTTTATTTACCGTGTTACTGTTTACTACATCCGCTTTAAGTCCATTCCATGTATTTGCTATTTGGTATTTAAAGAAATTCCAATTGAGAGAGATATTTTTCTACTGTATATAAAATTTTCGTTTCATATCAGAGAGAGAGAGAGAGAGAGAGAGAGAGAGAGAGAGAGAGAGAGAGAGAGAGGGAGAGAGAGAGAGAGAGAGAGAGAGAGAGAGAGAGAATTTAACAACTGTAGGTAAAATCGTAGTTTCATCCTTTATGACAAAATTGAAAACAATGGCACACAAAGTTTTTACTGTTTAAAAAAAATTACCACAGACATTCTTTTTTATTATTATTGTTATTTTTTTTCTATTATTATTTTTTTTTTCCGCAGTGCTGAATAGGGGGCATTAATGCTGCCTGACAACAAAGGAAATCGATACAAGAAAACGCTTCTAAAGTAGCAAGCGCTGACGGATGAGCTTCCTCCATCCTTAGAGATATGAAAAATATATTTCTTATGTCAAACTAAAAAAAGACAGCAGATCAAATGGTAATTTATAATGGGTTAATAAAATACTGTCTGTGGACAATTGCCTATGGACAGGATTACGTCAAATTTTTAACGAAGATAAACTTTAGGACATGGACGATCCCATCAGATTTTGGAGCTGATCCAGATCCGGATCCAGATTTAATATCCAGATTTGCCTTTTACGAGTTTCTGTGAAGAGGATTATGAACAAAGTGCTCGACAGATTTTGACGAAATTCTCACCAGTTATAGATCTTACGTCATGGACGACCCCATAAATTTTGGATATGATCCGGATATGGATCAGGATTTGCATTTGTCGCTATTTTAAAGATATTTTCTAAAATATTTAACGGATTTTGGAGATGATCCGGATCCGGATCCGGATCCGTATCCAGATAAAAGTTTATTTTTTTTATTTGTCTTTGTGTCTGTGCCAGGATTACGTCAAAACTACTCAAAGGATGTTGACGAAATTTTCACCATAAATATATCTCAGGTCATGGATGAAGACATTAAATTTCTTAGATGACCCGGATCCACATTTGCATTTTTCGCCATTTTATAAATAACTTCAAAAATACTCCACAAATTTGGACAAAATTTTCTCCACAGATGGATCTTAGGACATGCTCGATCCCATTAAATTTTGGATATGATCTGGATTCTAGATTCCGGTTTGCATTTTTAGCCATTTTGAATGTAACGTCAAAACTACTCGAATGTATTTGACGAAATTTCTACCACAGATAGATCTTATGTCATAGATGAACCCATTAAATTTGGAGATAATCCGGATCTGGACCCGGATTCTAGATTTGGATTTGCATTTTCCGCCATTTTAAAGACAACGTCAAAACTACACGATGTATTTTGATAGCATTTTCACTACAGAGATCTTAGGTCATGGAAGACCCCAATAAATTTTGGAGATAATCTGGACCTGGATTTTATATTCAAAATTGCATTTTTCACCATTTCTAAGGTAACATTAAAACTACTCGACTGATTTAAAAAAAAAATCATCTCAAATAGATCTTAGGTCACGGATGACTTCCTTCTTCTTTGGCAGAGGTCAGAAATATCTGATTGCTCTTGTTCCATAATGTTACAGTTCCTTTTATTTTCAGGTTATTATAGAAGTTTGCTTAAATTAAAATCTCAATAAATAAGACCATGTCAATGCAGGGTATTTTCCTTATATTTTGGATCTAGTTCAATTTTGCACGAACAATTAGATAGCGAATGCAAAAAAAAATTGTAATGAAGGAAGTTGGAACTGAAATCATTAAAAGTGATACAAAAAAAAAAAAAAAATCTCAACTTCCCATCCTTCTAAAAATCAAAACGACAAGTATAGACTTGATACATATAATTTGAATGACTACGAAGAAGTTGGACGACAGAATATAAACCAGTACCCTTCATAGATAATGGGGAGGGCATTATTCTTTTCTTATATTAAGAAGAGGTAGTTCCCTATTTTTTGGCGATGCACTAGACGGTATATAGAGTCCTGCTCAAACTCGGTAGTTTCTT
>NC_090733.1:92919684-92924684 GCF_036898095.1 Palaemon carinicauda | reverse complement strand
TGAAAATAGATTATAAATTCACAAATATTCAACAAATATTTTTTGATAACGGAAAAATTTCAGGGTTTAGGAAATATTAAAAATTATTCTAAAACAAAAGTTCTAGCAAAACGGTAGTAACAGTAATTTATCTACTGAAACAGAATTCTAAATGAAAAACACTCTTATTTTACAAAATTTATGTTGGCGGTAAAAGTTTGAGGGAGGTTTGATGCATTAGGAAAAAGAATGCCAAAATAGTGTAATACATGTAAGATATGGTATTCCATTATTAATCCTCAACAACTGATTAGAAAATGTGATGACTGCCATGTTCCAGCACACGTATTCTGCTCAACATGCTTAGTCTGGATAGAAAATATAATTAAGTCGAGAGTAAATCTGCAAATAGTTGAAGAAGAAGAAGAAGAAGAAGAAGAAGAAGAAGAAGAAGAAGAAGAGAAAAATGAACAGGATATGTGTAAGGATGCAGAGAAAATCATTGATATAACTTATGATGACATCCAACAACATACTTATGATGAAATAAATTATCAGATGGAAACAAATAATAGACCCAAGAGACTCTACCCGGACCTACATACTTTTTGGGAAGAGCAAGAATAAGAAAAAAAAATAGATATAGACTGCAATTTGCTGAAAAGAGGGAATTGCAGATTTGGCGAAAGATGCTACTACAAGCATCCAAAGATATGCCATAAATATGAAATATATGGTAAATGTGCATATTTAGACGGATATGGAGAAAAATGCAGAGATCTCCATCCAAAAATATGTAAAAACCTAAAAGAAGGAAAAGGATGCAGTTTTAACAAAAAATGTCGTTATATGCAACCTTCAACCATGAATGTGAGTAAGAAAACACAGCAAACTGAAAAGAAAAATGAAACAAAAGAGGAAACAAAAAAGCAGGCTGCATATATACCACGCTATGCACAAAAAGCCCCAAGATATGAGGCCTTTCAACCCAAATATGCACATTTAGAGCCCAACTACAAAGAATGCATTTATAATGCCAGGGGTTGGTGCAGATATGCGGATAATTGCAGGTATACACACAAAAATAAATATGAAGGCGAAAGAGCAAATATAATAGAAAAATTGGATTTTTTAATGGCAGAATTCCCGAAAATGAAGAAAAGAACATCATATCAGAACAGGAAGGAAGCATGGGAGAATCCATATTATTACCAATATTAAATAATGGGGCTGAAACACAAACCATAATAATCATAAATGCAAAGGGTTTAGTCACGAGTAACTCTAAAAGGAAAATAGAGTTCTTAGAAGAACTAACCCAAATTGAAGAAAATAGATATATTAAATATAAGTGAAACATGGTATTCCTAAGAAACTGTCAGTGATGACCAGATAAAGGGTTTCCAAAATTATAGATCTGACACAACAAATAGGAATCAAGGGGGAATCGCAATATATGGAAGAGACATAAATCAAAGAAAAGTCTGTGAAAAATACAGCAACACAGCATGTGAATTGATTGCGGTAGAATTTGAATCTGAAAAAACTAGTGAATATTGTAGTTTACAGACCCCCAAATACTAAGGAGTTTGACATAATAATAGAAAAAATAGATGTTATATGTAGAAATCATAAAGACTGGAATATACTCCTATCCGGAGATTTTAACTTTCCTTTCGTGGATTGGAAAGAACGATTAGAAGAAAGTGGTTGTATGTATACATATAAAAAAAGAGAGTAATAGTAGCGCAGAAGATAAGAGGCAATTTGAAAAGCTTAAAGATATACTATTAGAACATAATATGCAACAAATATACCATATTCCAACAAGAAAGGAAAATGTCCTAGATCTAGTATTTGTGAATGAGGTGAATTATGTTAAAGAAATAATAGTGTATAACACGGGAATTTAAGACCATAATGTCATAGAATTAATAGTCCATTCCAAAGCAAGTGATCACAGAATTAATCAAAGCACAAAACGTTGGGAAGGATATGGAAAATATAATTTTTATAGTAAGAATATAAAATGGTCAGAAAAAATGAAGAATTGAATAAAGAATGGAAAAATGTGTTTGTAAGTGATAATATACTGGTAAATACGGACATACTGTACAAAATACTAGAGAAAATTGTTGAAAAATATGTACCAAAGAAAAACAATAAACAAAAGACATGCATACCAAAAGAAAGAAGGATCTTATTTCAGAAAATTAGAAAGTGGAAGAAAAATTTTGCAAAAGAAAAAATGTGTGGAAAATGATGGAAATAAAAGGTAAGATAGAAAATACAGAACAAAAGATTGTACAGTCAAAAGGAAATGAAAAAAGGGACTTAGAAGAAAGGACACTTCAAAATATAGGGGGGAAAAAAAACCAAAGTACTTTACTCCTATGCAAAAAAGATGAATAAAGGGATATTAGAAATAGGCCCTCTAAGAATTGAAGGACGGCTAACGAATGAAAAAAAAGGAAATATACAACATATTAGCAGAAAAATATAAGAGTGAGTTCACGCCAAGATATAGATATTAATGAAGCAGATATTGTCAAGGCTATAAACGAAATAAAAGATGGATTAGCAGCCAGACCAGATGGAGTTCCAGCGATTTTGTTAAAAAAAAAACTGCAAACACTATCGTGAAGCCGCTTGCAATACGCTAAGACAAAGTGTAGATATGAGCGAGATATATGTTAAACATAAATTAGCTTATATGCCCCTAACTTTATAAGTGAATCAAGACTAGAGGCAAGCAATTATAGACCTGTTAGTCTAACATCACATTATGAAAGTGTATGAGAGGGTAATAAAAAAGAAAATAATGGATCATTTGGTTAAAAATAATTTGTCTCATATAGTTCAACACGGTTTTGTGGCGGGAAAAAGTACACAAACCCAACTGATAGCACACTATGAAAATATATACAAAAAAAAATATTAATGAAAAAGACACAGATGTGATCTATCTAGATTTTGCAAAGGACTTTGACAAGGTAGACCATAATATATTAGAGAAAAAAATGAGAAAGCATAATATTGTGGGAAAGATAGGAAAATGGGTAAAAGAATTCCTGCAAAACAGAAAACAGATAGTGGTTGCAAATGACGAGAAATCGGATGAAGCTCAGGTAATATCTAGCGTGCCACAAGGTACGGTATTAGCTGCACTGCTGTTTGTTATAATGATCTCAGACATAGACTGTGATGTTGAAAATTCTGTAGTGAGAAGTTTCGCTGATGACACAAGAATAAGTAGAAAAATTACTTGTGATGAAGATAGAAACTCACTACAAAGAGATCTAAACAAAATATATGAATGGGCGGAGATAGATAGGATGGTATTTAACTCCGATAAATTTGAATCAATGAATTATGGAAACAGAGAAGGAATTGTATATGCATACAATGGACCTAATAACGAGACAATCACAAATAAGGAAGCAATTAAAGACCTTGGCGTAATTTTAAATAGGAATATGTTTTGCAACGACCAAATAGCAACACTGTTGGCTAAATGTAAAGCAAAAATGGGAATGTTATTCAGACACTTTAAAACAAGAAAAGCAAAACACATGATTATGCTTTACAAAACTTATGTACCTAGTACACTCGAGTACTGCAATGTGATATGGTACCCACACTACCAAAAGGATATTGCACAAATAGAGAGTGTACAATGGTCCTATACTGATAGAATAGAAGAAGTTAAGGACCTTGACTACTGGGAAAGGCTGCAATTTTTAAAACTGTAGTCTAGAAAGGAGAAGAGAACGCTACATGATAATACAAGCATGGAAGCAAATAGAAGGAATTACTGAAAACATCATGGAGCTAAAAATATCAGAAAGAGCAAGCCGAGGTAGATTAATAGTGCCCAAAAAATATACCAGGAAAACTAAGGAAGGCGAACAGGACATTAATCCACTACGCACCAGCATCGATAATGCGGCAACTATTTAATGTGCTGCCAGCTCATATAAGAAACCTATCAGGAGTGAGCGTAGATGTGTTTAAGAATATGCTCGATAAATACCTAAGATGCATCCAGGACCATCCAAGACTGGAAGATGCAAAATACACCGGAAGATGCATTAGCAACTCTCTGGTGGATATACGAGGTGCTTCACACTGAGGGACTCTCTCTCTCTCTCTCTCTCTCTCTCTCTCTCTCTCTCTCTCTCTCTCTCTCTCTCTCTCTCTCTCTCTCTCTCGCCAATGGATGATACTTTATGATATGATTTTTACATTGAAATTTTCACTTTATTAATTATTTACTTTTCCTCATCAATAAACCTCACAATAGTTGCAATTTTATATTTCTTGTTCAAATACATATACTTTCATAATTTGTAACAATACGGAAACACACACACACACACACACATATATATATATATATATATATATATATATATATATATATATATATATATATATATATATATATATATCTTTCTATGTTAATGCTTTTTTAATAACGATTTTTCCCAAAGCTTATTTTATCCCAGAAAAACGAAGAGACAATACTGATTACTTTGCACGTGCTATCAAATTTTAACATCGCACAAGTAAGATATATTTTAATGGTATCTGCAACTTTGCCGTCTTTGTAAGCCACTGATGGACGTTTAAGGGTTTATATGTATATATACTGAGTCAACAGCCGTTGCCTTGCCCTCCCCATCCCTAGCATGAGTGTATTTATGGTCGGTCTCTAGGCCATTCACGTGTTCCTTGCCTCTGCCACTGTTTAGGCACTTGTAAAAGCGTAATTCCAACCGTAACTATCAAACAGACAACGTCCAGGACATCACTCTTCATTCAAGTCTGTAGATCACTTATCAACGGTATACTGAACATTTTACTTCCTCGTACTTACAGTTCTTATATTTCACTTACAATATGTCATTTTATAAAGAAAATTTCATTTAAAAAGGGACAATTTTGCTTTTACATAAAGGTTTATGATACATCTGATATTTTACGAACATGAAAGCTAAATTAAATCATGTCATTCTATG
>NC_090733.1:92902184-92907184 GCF_036898095.1 Palaemon carinicauda | reverse complement strand
GCAATAAGCCATGGCCTCCTCAGAAATTAAGTTTAACATTAGATGATAGGTTATTTCATTAAGTTGACAAATTATGGCAACTGGGTATGTTATTGCCGATGCTGAATCTAAAGATAAAGTATGGTATCATTCCTTCATTGCATTATCATCTTTACTACTATTTGTTTGGCTACATGTAGTAATTATTTTAAAGGATAAATTGATTATGTTCACTTTACTTCTATAAATTCCCATTAGATGTACAAATAAAACTCCTAAAATTATTCATGATTTATTTAAAAAATGCAGTCATGCCCAAAACATAGGCAACACGGTCGCACGGCCTAAAAAGAAGAAAAAAAAAATTATATCGGATGATCCGTTGGTCTGATGGAGATTTTAGCACAAAAATCTTATTTTAACAAAAATAGTTATATAAAGACTGTTTACATACAATCTCTCTCTTTCTCTCTCTCTTGGTGGCATTGTGAATAGTTAATGGAAATGTTCAAAAGTCTGAATGACATTAGAAGTATCATAATCATGTTACGCTAAATACAAATCAGACCATAAACATTGGATTTAAACTAGAAACTGAATAATTACCTATTCAGGCTATAGTAAATATGGCCACGTGCTTTCTCTTGACTGTATAAAGTTGCAAGTCGTAGGACAAATGCAGTTTTGCAACCACGGGGGCAATTACAAATCCTGTTAGCCATTCTTGACTGTTATGGGTTTCAGAGCCGATGGAAGAAGTTGAATGGGTGTCTGGTGGATGGGCGGGGCAAAATTTTGTCAAAAGGTGTTTACATTGCTTACGTAATGAATGTTGTCGACTCTTGGCTTGTTATCACTGGCCATGGCGTCAGCTAGATAATTTTTACTCTATAAAGATTAAAACTATCGGGTTTAGATTATTGATAATGCTGACAAAATTTGTGTGTGGTTGTAAAATATACATATGTCAACTTTCAGCTACATCCAATGCTTTGATAAGGAGCAAAGTCTAAAAAACCGTGTTACAGAGGCCCTGAATCTCATAGTAGATTATAAAAAGAAATTTACTGAAAATTTCGCAAACTCAATCACGGTTTACTTACTATCTTTTTCTTTTCAGAGATAAGTTTTCTTTGAGATTTGAAGTAATAATTATACAAGTGCGCCGTTATATGGATGTATTTCACAACGACAGTGAAGCGAAATTATACTAGTTACTAGCAGAATACGGTTAAACAAACATTACATATTTTTCTATAATTTCAATATAGTAATAATTTGAAAATACTCTGTTAATAGTGTAATAAAACTCACGAAATAAGTTATCTTTAGAGTTCACTTTGATTTTTTTTACTTTTCATTAACGCCCTGATATTCAATAGAATGTGGACCTGAAATAACCAAATGTTTGGTGAAGCCGTATCAATGATTTCAAAGAACAAGCCCAGTACATAATTTTTTTGCGCGTTTCCAATATAAATTACTTCGGCACATCAAGATTTCGTATAAATAAATCAGATATGCATAAGAGTCATAAAAATATCGATGAATGAACTGGTTGATACCCTTTTACAGAAGGCACATAATAATTTAATTCACACTTACACACATGTACCCTACGTCACTCAATTCTTAACCTGCATGCCAGGTATGTATTTCAATTACTTTAGGTTTCTCTGTTCCAAAGCTTTCTTTCACCCATCTTTCTCACTTTACTCTAAGGGCTGCTTTACTGGTACAACCTGCACGGGAATCCTACTCTCTAAAGGGCCTTTCGAAATTCATTTTATGCTATACATTCAAAGACATTCAGCATCTCACACCGCATATTGCTCATTTATGGTCAAGTCTTGCCAATATTTTTTCTATAACATTCAACATTACCCTTTAAAAAACGGTCAAATTTCGCATAGGAGCTTAACTCCCGGTTCTTCATTTACTTCAAGTACTTTTGCTATACATACCATGTATTAAATGATTACGTGTGCGGATATTTATTACATTTCAATAAAAATATGCATTGCGGGTAAGATTACTTATTGAATACATGAATTGAAATATTACTCAAAAATTTATAGTATTTTTTGGTTATTATTTATCTATTTATTTATTTATTTATTTTTTTTTTTTGGTAAGTGGGAATTATTCTTTAGTGGTTTTATTTTAATACTATGGTTTGTGTTTCACTCCCACCTGAAAATATGTTTACTTTTCATCTCTTTTGTATCTTATAGTGAATATTTTTTTTACATTATATAGAAGATAATGTTTTATTTTCCTCTGTTTCAACGCTATTGTTGCAAGAGAGAGAGAGAGAGAGAGAGAGAGAGAGAGAGAGAGAGAGAGAGAGAGAGAGAGAGAGAGAGAGAGAGAGCGTTAACGTAAAGAATTTACGATATCTTATTTTATCCATTATTTTTCTTTTAGGTAGAGTGGTTCACTTTAATCATTTCTAGAGTTCATATGAAAATGTTTAAATTATTCTTGATCTCGTTTACTGTGTTACTGTCTAGTATATCCGCTGGAAGTTTATTGCGCGTATTTGTTATGTTGTATTTAAAGAAATTTCCAATTGAGAGATAATTTCCTACTTTATGCACAAATTTCGTTCCATCTCAGAGAGAGAGAGAGAGAGAGAGAGAGAGAGAGAGAGAGAGAGAGAGAGAGAGAGAGAGAGAGAATTTTACTACGGTAGGTAAAATCGTAGATTCATCTTTCATGACAAAATTGAAAAAAAAAAAAAACGGTTCAAATTGTTTTTACTCTTTAACTAATTCAGCCACAGACGATGCTTTTTTTGGCAGTGCAATCTGAGGGCACTAATGCTGCCTGCCATATAAAAAAAAAATATGGGTAACTCTATTAAGCTTTAATGGAAGTCAGAAATATTTGATTGCTCTTGTTACATAATTTTAAAGTTCCCTTTATTTTCAGGTTATTAGAGTAGTTTGCTTAAATTTAAATATCAATAAATAGGGGCAGTCAATGCAATGTATTTTCATTATATTTTGATCTAGTTTCATTTTAGGCATAAAGTGAATGGAAAAATTGGTTAAATTTTGTACGAGCAATTAGAGAGCGAATGTAAAAAGAAAACTACAATGAAGTAAGTTTGAACTAAAATCTTTGAAGGTGATTAGAAAAAAAAAATCTCAACTTCCCTACCTTCTAGTAATTGAAATTAAAGGGATAGACTTGATACATCTAATTTGACTGACTACGGGGAAGATGAACGACAGAATATAAACCAGTACCCGTCGGTGGTCTTATAGAGAAAAAGGGTTGTAGTTGCCTGTTTTTTTGACGATTTACTAGACGGAAGATTGAGTTCCGGTCAAACTTGTAGTTTCGTATAGTGTCAGCACGCTCACCATCATTGTTAGCTAAGGATGGGGGAAGATGTTTGAGGGAGCATATAGGTCTACCTGCCGAGTCATCAGCAGCCTTTGCCTAGCCCTGTCTGTTCCTAGATTTGGTGGAGAGGGATATTGGGCGCTGATCATATGGATATATGGTCAGTGTCTAGGGTATTGTCACTGTCCCTTGCCTCTGGCATTCATTAGTAGTTTTGTAACCCAACTGATTAACCAGTAAATGATAAGATATAAAGCTAGGATTGATATCTCGGATACCAACCGGTTTCATAAAATTTCCTTACTAGCCAGTAATCCGAATGATGCCACATAGCTCTATTTACGTCCAATGATGAAATATGATTCATTTCTGTATGAGATAGATTATTACAGTACTATAAGCACGTACCTTTCTAGCTCTATACCGTATATGCTTGACTTTTTATATAAGAAATAAAGTTTTTTTTTTTTTCAATTCAAGTACATTAGATATATTATCACCACGTGGTATCGCATTAGTTAATTTTAAGGTTTATTTTTATTCAGGTAAAAACCAGATAATTGACGTCAGTCATAACTAATCCACAGTAGCATAATTTCCCGCTACATGAAGTGTATCACTTTTTCCGTACCATAACGGATTGAGAAGCATTGAAAAAAAAATATATGATTGTTGATAAGAATATCTGTTGCTGTACAAATTTCAAATATGTTGTAGTTAAGTTTAAGTCATCATATCAAATTCTGAACTGTTTTATTATTGACTTATAGGTTTTTCACATAACACTTTGAGTTCTCTTGCTTGGGGGTACACTCGGGCAAACTAGTCTATCTTATTCCTCTTCCTCTTTTTCTATAGGTTATATATGATAGATCTACTTTAATGTTGATATTGTTACTAAAAAAATTTAATTGTTCATTACTTCTCTTTTCTTTTATTTTTCCTTATTTCCTTTCATAATTGGGCTATTTTACCTGTTGTGGTCCTTTGGGCTCATAGCATCTTGCTTTTCCAACTAAGGATGGAGCTTAGTTAGTAATAATAATAATAATAATAATAATAATAATAATAATAATAATAATAATAATAATAATAATAAGGGGATTTAATTCCCAGTCAAAGCCAGGTATGCAGGCAATCTCACTTTTACCCGCTTACCATCCAGAATATTGCTTGTGTCGATGAGAGAAATATTAATTCATGGCATTGCTCTTCAAACAGAATTGGAACTCTGAGAGTTGATATCGAACGGTAAAAAACTGTTGGAGATCAGTTCCGATATAGGTAGAATAAATAATTGACTTATGCGCCGATAAGGTTGGGAGCAAAAGGGCCTGTGTGGAAAGGCATGTATGAGGATAACCTTTCCTCGTTTCACGTGTCAACTGGCTCTTTCAATATCATATAACAGGTTAGTAATAAGATGAACATGAGAAGGTCATAATCTTTATTTTCCTTTTTTAATTATCTTCAGTCTTAACAGTCTGGGAATATGAATATGTATGTATGTGTATTATTATATAAGATGGCTCCCGGGTCTGGGGACCTAAAATATATTATACCAGGATTAATAGAGTACAGGGTTAGACCGATTTGGACCGTAATAAGACAATTTCGCGCATGACGTTACATGGCTGCACTGACTGAGGTTCAACTAAAATGAATTC
>NC_090733.1:92892184-92897184 GCF_036898095.1 Palaemon carinicauda | reverse complement strand
AGGCAGTTGTCTGATGTAGGGTGATGCACAGGAGATTAGCTAATGATGTCCATAATTGAGAGGTGAAAGTGGTACCCCTGTCAGAAGTAATATGTTCAGGGATACCAAATCTTGCAATCCATACTGAGAGTCAGGCAGATGTACATGAGGTGGACGTTGTAGTTTCCATGGGAATGGCTTCAGGCCAACGATTGGAGCGGTTGGTGACGGTAAACAGGTAATGATGTCCTTGTGATGTGGGTAGGGGACCTACAACATCGACGTGAATGTGGGCGAAACGATGCTGAGGTTGAGGAAAAGTGCCCCCTCCTGAATGCGTGTGTCGATGTACTTTGGAAGTTTGGCAAGAAGTACAGGCTCGGACCCAATCCTTAGCATCCATAGAAATGCCGTGCTAAATGAACTTTGTCTTCAGCAGATGTGCAGTGGAACGGCACGAGGGATGTGAAAGGCCGTGAATGGAATCAAACACCTGTCGGCGCATGGGAGAAGGAGTCCAAGGTCGCGGTCTACCGGTACTGACGTCACAGAGGAGGGTGGTGTTGGAGTCGTCGAGGAGGAAGTCTTCCCAACGGAGAGATGTGCAGGATGTCCTACATGCTTGTTGCTCTGGATCCTCTCGTTGGGCTTCAGCCAAGGCATTGTATTCCAATCCCAGTTGAACAGGGCATTGGCAACGGGATTCATTTTCCCAGGGACGTGTTGAAGGGTGTAATTGTATTCAGCCACGGCAGAGAGATGTCAGCGTTGACGGGCGGACCAGGCGTCAGACTGTTGAGTGAAGGCGTGCACCAGAAGCATGTGGTCTGTGCGAAAGACGAAGGGCGTACCTTCTAAGAAATAGCGAAAGTGATGGACAGCCAAGTGTACCTCCAGTAATTCGTGATCGAAGGTAGAATAACCAGATTCTGCCTTGGACAGTTTTCTGCTGAATAATGCCGATGGGCGGGGCGATCCGTTGACCACCTGTTCGAGTACTGCACCAATAGCGACGTCGCTGGCATCAGTGGAGAGAAGTAGAGGCGCATGTGGGATAGGAAAAGGGAGAGCTGCAGTGGTTGATAGGGCCTTCTTTGCATTGCAGAAGGCCGCTTTTGAAAGGGAACCCCACTTCAGGTCTTTTGGCTTGCCCTTGAGGGAGGCGTAGAGGGGAGCAAGAGTGGCGGCAATGGCTGACAGAAAATGGTGCAAATAGTTAATCATGCCCAAGAATTCCTGCAGAGCTTTCATGGTCGAGGACATGGGGAAGTTTTGAACGGCTGCTACCTTCTCGGGGAGGGGATGGACTCCTTCAGGAGTGAAGCGGTGCCCTAAGAATGACACTTCGTTGGTGCCAAAGGTACACTTGTCGTACCGGACTACAAGGCCATTTTGTTGCAGGCGGTCGAGCACGATGAGCAGGTGACGGAGGTGTTCCTCTTTTGAGGAAGAGAACACAAGTATTTCGTCCACATAACATACACACAAGGGGAGGTCCCCAAGATGCCATCCATGAGACGTTGAAAAGTGGCCCCAGCATTACCAAGGACAAAACAGGAGTAATTGAAGGTGTATGTACCAAACGGAGTGGTGATGGCAGTCTTGGGGATGTCTTTTGGGTTCATAGGCACCTGATAATACCCCTTCAGGAGGTCGAGGGTGGAGAAAACCTTTGCTTTGTGCAGGTAGGAGGTCACGATGGCGATATTTGGGAGGGGGTAGTGATCCGATTCTGTTTGTATGTTCAGGCGCCTGGAATCCCCCACGGACGGAGGGAGCCGTCTTTCTTCAGAACGATGTGTAAGGGTGACGACATTCGGCTGGAGGCCTTTTGGCAAAGGCCCATTTCCTCCATTTCAGCAAAAGTCTGTTTGGCAGCTGCCAATCGTTCCGGTACCAGACGTCTGAATTTTGCGAAGACTGGGGGTCATGTCGTCTTGATATGGTGATAAATACCGTGCTTGGCAGGAGCCGTGGGCGTTTGGCGAAGTTCTGGACGGAAAACTTCTGGGTACGTTGTGAGGAGGTGGCGTAGGCATCCGTGGGTGCGCTGATGTGGAGAGTGAGGTTAGAGGAGGTGGGTTGAAGAGGTGTCGATAAGTACGAGTCTGCGTTGATCAATAGTCGGCGGGCAACATCGACCAAAAGGTGGAAATAAGAGAGGATATCCGCACCGAGGATTGGCAATGTGACGTCAGCAACGAGAAACTTCCCATTGAATTTACCGTCTCCAAACGATAATATGAGGTTCTCGTAACCATAGGTGGGTATCACAGATCCATTGGCAGCTACCAGGTGGACGTCGGCAGACGTAGAAAGACTACGTCGTGTCCTGAAGGGTTCCATTGGCAAAAGAGAACAACAAGCACCCGTGTCTACCAAAAATCGTACTCCCGTTCCAGCATTATGTAAAAAGAAAAGATTAGAAACTCGGGAGGCCACCGCCATGAGTGATGGCCTACTTACAAGTTTTTTGGCCACTGACAATCCTTGACTTATTTTTTCACGGCGGCCCTGAATCTATAGTGGTAGAAGCAAAACTGCGGCTAATGGGCGGTAGTAAGTGGCTGTAGAAGTCGTTGGTTGGGGCGCGAGCGAGTGGTGGGTGATGGGTGGCTTTGTCGCCACTCCGGCTTGTCACGGGGTAGGCGTGTATGTCCTACGGCATTCACGTCAGCTTCGGTTGACGTTGAATAGGCGTCCTCTTTGCCAGGAGTGGAGGCGTTGATGGAGGTCTTGAAGGTCGTGAAGTGGCTGTCCATAAGGGTGTCAGATTTGGTCATCAAGTATTTTATTGGTAAACTATCGAAATCGGGTATAGCAGCGTATACAGTTTCGGGTAAACGGCGTATCCAAAATGCACAAAGTAGGCTCACCTCACGAGGAGTGCCATCTGCAGCAGGTTGCAGGCGAGTGATACTGGTCATTTCCCTGAGGCGAGCGATGCCCTTTGGTCCCCCAATGGTTGTTGAGAGAGCGTAAAAAGCTTTGCTATACGGGCGGTTGGCGACGGCGAGTACTGCTGCAGAAGGTAAGTTCTGAGGGCGTCATACGCTATTGGGATGTCTCCCTGTTCACAAAGCAGGTCGGATATTTCCGGGAAGGTGTCCTCAGGTATCGCCGCGAGAACAAAATCTGCTTTGGTGGTTGAGCGAGTCACGACCTTGATGCAGAACTGGACTTCTGCGCGCTGAAACCAAGCAAACGCCTCTCCACTGGCGAACAATGAAAGTTTCAATGGGGCGGCGCCAGCTTCCGTGGAGTCTGCTATAGTACCAATGACAGGGGGGGGGGAGGAAGGCGGGAGGAGCAAGTCGACTTACGGGGTTACCAATGTGACGGGCCGAGAGAGGCTGTGACTAAGAAGGCAGAATGAAAGCAACTGAGTAACTTTATTACCGAACATCCGTTTTTATCTACATAAACTCCATGCCAAAAGGGCATAAAAAACATGGCAGGTAGTTTCATGTTCAACAGATAACCGTACCGTTTAACAGTTAACGGTGAGAAAAACAGACATGTTATTTCAGGTCCCTCTCGGTGCAAGGGGAGAACGAAGATACATGCATAATATATATATATATATATATATATATATATATATATATATATATATATATATATATATATATATATATATATATATATATATATATAAAATTAAATGCCGTTACTATGTACGATTGTGTGACACACGGTTGGTACCCTATATACTAAAATCAATCCTATTATATTTTGCCTGAATACAACACCCATAAACCAATATAGTAACAAAAGAATAATAATAATAATAATAATAATAATAATAATAATAATAATAATAATAATAACATTATATGACTAGAACTCCTACCCTGAACGTGATTCAAACCAATGCATGTTCCGATCAGATTGATATGTCTATTGTATATACTCTGAACAATTTTATTTCTATGACATTCATATAAGCATATATTTGCTATCGTTCAAAACATAAATCCAAGAAGATACCATGATAATTATACAAATGTAGATCACCTAATTTATAAATAATCACCAAAAAACCCATCACTATCACATATCTTGTATCACATATATTATATCTTACATTGCTCATGAAATTGGTATAGGACATTAAACATATTCGTCTATGAACCAGAAATTATTTCGTATGTAGCATGCTTAGTATTGTTTTTCTTTATAATTTTTGCATTCAAACATATTGAAACCTAAAAAGATAGCTATTTTTAATATATAGAAACCTAAGAAGACATATAGCTCTAATTTACAAGTACTTTTTAAGATAAATGGTCGAAGTTTTGTCAAAAAACTCAGATTTAGAAAATGACAACCTGAACTATATACAATTATTTCTACATTATCATTATACTTATAGTCATTTTTTCCTCTATGGTAAAGGGTATCTATGATTGCATGACTTTATTTAAACATATTCACACTTTTACACAATATTTACAGGTACTTTTTAAGATATGTTGTAGAACTTTTGTCAAAAAGGTTTTCGTTTAAGAATTAATAAATTGAACATTATCATGTTATTTGTAGCTAATTCTCCTCTCTTGTGGGGGGATCGGTGATACCATGACGTTATTCAAACATATTGAATATATTCTCACATTTATACAACATGTTCAATTATTACTTCTCGGAAATTTTATGACGGAAATGGAAAAATGAAACAGAAAAATCCTACTTCTGTATTTGTAGTGGACCACTTCAGCCATAACGATATTGCTAACGCTCTTGTCTTTGACAAAAAACAAGCGCACTTTAGCAATAACACAATTTACTTGTCCGAGCGATCAATTTGTCAGATTGGAAAACGAACGGCCTACAAAATTGACACAACTCAAACTTCCGTCAGTGAAATGCGGAAACTAAATCGTGTTGCTGTGCATGACTGGGTCCACAATCCAGTATGTTTTGAGCAAAAAATAAATATGCTTTTTTGCATGAGAATTGAGAGATCGATGGAGGATCGAAAATTCACAGATTTTTTTAAATAACATTTACAGCGCTGA
>NC_090733.1:92869684-92884684 GCF_036898095.1 Palaemon carinicauda | reverse complement strand
TGTACTTTTTAAGATAAGTGGTCGAAGTTTTGTCAAAAGGTTTTAGCTTTAGAATATGACAACTTGAACTATATACAATTATTTCTACACTATCATTACACTTATACGCCCTTTTTCCCCTCTCGTGAAGGGTATCTATGATAACATAAATTTATCTAAACATATTCACACCTTTATACAACATTTACAAATACTTTTTAAGATAAGTGGCCGAACTTTTGTCAAATGGGTTTTCGCTTTAAAATTAACAACTTGAACTTTCTCATTTTTTTCTTGTAGCCAATTCTCCTCTCTTGTGGGGGGGTATCGATGATATCATTACTTTATTCAAATATATTAAACATATTCTCACATTTATAAAACATGTTCATATATTACTTCTCGGAATTTTTATGACGGAAATTGAAAAATGAAACAGATAAAACCTACTACTTTATTTGTAGTGGATCACTTCAGCCATAATGATATTGCTAACGCTCTTTTCTATGAAAAAATAACAAGAGCACTTTAGCACTAACACAATTTACTTGTCAGCGAAATCAATTTGTCAGATTGGAGACTAACGTCCTACAAATTGAAAAAAGCAAATATGCGTTTTTGCAGGATAATTGAGAGATCGAAGGAGGCTTAGAAATTCATAGATTCAATGAGTTTATATCATATACTTATTGTTTTAAAAATAAAGTTTATTTATTTTCTATAACTAGGGAATTACAGGATTTAAGAAAAAAAAAATACGACTCTTAAACGACATTTAAGCATAAGTCAGAGCAAAATTGAGTAACAGTTGATTATCTACTGAAATAAAATATTGTAGTAAAAAAAAAAAGTATTTTACTTTTATCATAACTAAAGAATTATAGGGTTGAGGAAACATTAAAAATACTACAAAACAAGTCATAGCAAAAACTAGTAAAATTAAATCAAAAGCACAGCATTATCCTCATGATTTTTTTATATTTTTAGAATTTCACAAAGATTCAACAAATATGATCTGATAACTAAAGATTTAAAGGGTTTAGGAAATATTAATGACACTAAAACCAAAGTCATAGCAAAAAAGTAGTAACAATAATTTATCTACTAAGAGAGAATTCTAAACGAAAAGTCCACAATTAGTTTACCGAAATTTGTTGGCGGTAAAGGTTTTAGGGAGGTATTCATAACTGTAAGAATTTGGCCAATAATTCTCTTTAGAATTTTTCGAGTCATAACTCTCTAATTTATTACGCGGACAGGATACTTTCGCTCGAAAAAATTACATGGCGTAAAATTCATTTGTTTTACGATAAAAAGGAAATGTGAAAATGTTCTTAACAAATAAACTGTTTTACTGAGGAATTTTAATTTTTACCCTTTGCTAGATTTACATCTTTAAACGCAATTTGGATTTGTAGCATATTCATATATTATTAAGTTTTTTTCTCGTCTAAACCCACTAAATACTACCTATGGGTTCTGCAGTCAATAATAATAATAATAATAATAATAATAATAATAATAATAATAATAATAATAATAATATTGCGACCGTGATTATTTTGTCAAAGGTTCAGCTGGGCTCCACAAGGCACTAGATGAGTTGGAAGACCAGCCTACATGGTTGATAACTATGAAGCAAGAAGTAGGATTTGACTCCATACAAGCATACAGACACTTTTATATACTGTATACTCATATATATTGTGCATATATATATATATATATATATATATATATATATATATATATATATATATATATATATATATATATATATATATATATATATATATTTATTTATTAGTGTGCTACTTTTATAAGCACACATTGAGTATGTGTTGTTTAAGATGTTAAAGCTCGATAACGAAGTTCATCTTATTAGCTTTGAAAGTATTTATTCTCTAAAAACAACAGAGTTAAACATCTCCATCATAGGAGTGGAGCTGGTTTGGTCGGATGACCAATTCTGGTGAAGTATAGATATGAACTGATTAAATTATCGATATCACAGATATCGAATGCTTAGTTGACGTAGCATTTAAACACAATGTGGAAACTGTTACATTCTTTCTCGGAAGACACCTGCATCCAGTGACGTCACGATCTTTCACACACTGATGCATCGGTGTTGACGTTTAAGAAAAATGTTACATTGCCGAGGCTGCATAGTGCATCCTGTTTATGATTTTACATGACTACAGCAAATCTCACGGCTAGCATCTTCATCCAAAATGACATATTACGTCATGTGTTTTAAACATAATAACAACTATATCATTTATTACATTAGCTCGGCCAGCTATCTCAATTTTTTCAAACAAAAAATTTAATAAGCCAAAACATGTTTACTAGGTGTGACTGGATATACGTATTATTCTTTGTTTAACATTAGCCATAAGCAAATGAGGACGAATGTCCAAATAGGCACATCAAAAAACAATAACAATAATGTATATGAAAAGATATTACCAAAGCAAAGAAAAAAAAATGCATGATAAATACAGATCATATATATGGTATATTGCTAGCAAATGATTATATGGTACCAAAAAAAATACTGATATACATATGATTCGGTAACTTGTTAAAGAATAATTGTTACCTTTGTCAGAAACATAGATTAACACAATACGGTAATTCAATTTTTTAGTGCACAAACACAAATTCCTGGTACGTACACGTACTACGGTTTCGTACACACACACACACACACACATATATATATATATATATATATATATATATATATATATATATATATATATATATATATATATATATATATATATATATATATATATATATATATATATATATATATCTATCTATCTATCTATCTATATATATATATATATATATATATATATATATATATATATATATATATATATATATATATAGGGCTGATATATTTCATTAGATGCCCATAGATTCTGTTAATTTTATTTTTTTTTCTCTTTTCTTTTTAACATTCCGGCTTATATATTTTATTAGATACCGAGAGAAAAAATGATTTATATTTTTTTAAATGTTTTTTTAAAATGTATTTTAACCATGCAAAGTTCAAAAATTTCATCATTTACATATTACTAGCGTACTAACAGCTTTTCTTAAAAACTCAAATTCCAACATTTTACTCCTTTATGGAATGAGGTGGCCACTTCAAACGGCTTTAAACTGAATTAAATAAGGAGTTTTGTCTGGACATGGCGAAACGTTCTGTTTTAACTTCCTGCTGTACCGTAACCTACGCCAAACAAGGATGTTCACGGCGATAAATATCATCACCGTGATGCCCAATCCTGCTAGTAGTATGGAGTGAAAAATTTCCTTATAAGTCAGTGACAGGTGGTCCATCTCGGTCAATTTCATTAACCGCTTGGCAACTTGTTGATTGTACGGGAGAGGTAGTGCTGGCATTGTAGATGTCCACATGAAGTTCGCGAAGTAGGCTCGTTCTCTGATGAGTGTCCTTAGACCAGTCACCATGGAATTAGGGGAAGTCCCGATATAACCATCTGCTGCAACAAAGATGTGGGCGAAAGACGTGGATCCGTCAGGGCATGATACATTGAAGCCGTCCTTGTCGTATCGTATCCACGAGCCATTGTTCAGTCTGCAATTGAACTCATTATTGTCAAAGGGATAAAGCTTATCCAGACAATTCTCACTTGTATGGGAGAGCGCACCTTCTAGCACTATACCTAACTCGCATGAATCCATTAAGTTTTTATGGAATTCAAATGAGTCAGCTGTACATATTTTTCTATCCATTGCGTCTGAACAGTGAGTTAATTGATTTAAGTCTTTAATGACCGTATATGTTTCCTTGTCTGGGGAAATCAATACGTGTCCTGTCAAACTGGATATTACTAGATTTGAGTGATTCGTCATGAAAGTCGGAAATGGTGATATCCTGTAAGATTTGCCAGGCATCAGAAGAATCAAAGGGAATTGTAATCCTAATCTTGTTATTATCAACGCTTACTATAATTAGGCTGTAATAAAATTCTAACCTACGTTCGCCTAACAAAGGAACATAGCCTAGTTTATCCCTTCCGTTCTCCAGAATTAACTTTAAGTAATTTATAGGCAACAAATGAGGCGACAGTACACCTTTAGTTGCTAACGTGATAGCTTCTACATAATCCTTGGATTTCTCAATGAAATGTGCAATTCTGTTATGTATGTGATCTATCTTTGAATCATAATACGTTAACGTTGCCAACAAATCCTTTACTTCCATAACTGAATGATATTATTTGAATGTTCATTTACTGGATCCATAATTTGATTGATTGAAGCTAACTGATTCCTTAGTTCTGACATAATCATTTCATCTTCATGAGTCAAGAACTCAGTTTTCTTATTTTGATTACTAATCTTAAGACGATTGGAAATTCCTAAACCAAAACTTGCAATAGACCCAAAGATGTTTAATGCAGCATAAATAAAAGGATTTCGTCTTTCTTTATGTTCGTGTCCTACAGTCCACATCAAAAGGTCATAAGCCAAAGATCCTGTCTCGTAAGTCTTATTTTTCAAGTCATCAGATAGCATCTCTGCAACTTTTAATGTTGATCCAAGCAAACTCTCTGTAGTCAAATGAAAATGTCTTCTATGCAACTCATCCAATGAGGCAGAAAACCTTGAAATGGCGGTTCTTATGCTAGTGACATCATTCTCTTGAAGAAAAATTGCTTGCATATTCACTTCTACAACTACGTTGCTCGATGTAATAAAAACGTCTTCTTGTCTTTCAACTATAGTGCCATATTTAAAATTTATACTTTTAGTTTTAGAGCTCATCCCACATGAGAAAAATGTCTGAGCGAACAATATCACTACCAACAACAAAAAATTCATCTTGGAAACCTGAAACGAGAAAAATATATGTAATTACTCCTGTATTAAGAAGAAAACTTTTAATCACATGAAATAAAAAAAAAAAAATTCCCTCACTTCTTTCCCTCTCTTTTTTTTCAATTTATTATGTGAGCCAATGGTACTATTCTCTCATCCGTGGGTTGGGATACGTTTTGAACTCTAAACCTATTGGCCGTTAATGTTTCCAAAATGTTAAATGGGCCTTCAAACTTAGGTGTTAGTTTATAATTGAGTCCTTTACTCACATTGATTTGAATATAAACGTTATCACCCACGGTATATGTTTTAGTTGGCTTCGCTATTTTATCATGAATCCTTTTCATTAAGATTTGTGATTCTTCTAAATTCTTTCGAAGGTTATCATATAGACTTATACTTGCATTTATACATTCTTTTAAAGGATTTGATAGATTAGTTGTAGGCGTTAATACATGGAAAGACGTTGTAACTGGGGTACCATACAATGCTTCATGCGGTGACATTTTAATTGATATATGATATGAATGATTCAGAGTACTCAGTGCCGCCGGTATTGCAATATCCCAGTTGGGGTCTGATCCCCCTAGTGTTACTCTTAATATATTTAAAATCTTCCTATTTGCTCTTTCCACTAGCCCATTCGACTCTTGGTGATATATCATGGTATTTATTTTCTTTATGCTGAGGAATTCACACAATGAGGTAAGAAAGGGATTATTAAATTTACCACCCGAGTCTGAGATTTTCATGTGTGGAATTCCATGTTTACAAATGTAACACTCGTAAAACTTTCTAGCGCATTCAATCGCAGTTTTAGTTTTAGGCGCTATTAGTTCTGTATATCGAGTTAAAGCATCTATAATTACTAACAGGTGCTTATTTCCTCTGTCTGACTCGTAAAATCCTGTTAACAAATCTAAATGTATTCTTTCAAAGGGTTGATTGGGCACAGCATAAGCCCCTAGGCTGACAGGTGTTTTAGTATGCCCTTTGTTTTCCTAACATGTGCGACAATTAGCTATGTGTCTTTTTATATCTGTAAGCATCGTATGCCAATAAAACAATGATTTGGCTTTCTGTGACATTAATGAGAACCCCGGGTGTCCATGTAATGGATTTGAATGCAACCAATTCAGGACAGTGGAAATAAGTGAGATTGGTACTTCTACCTGGTCGTTAGTAACATGTGGTGTATTGCGGGTTTTCCTTGTCACAGTCCTACACAGAGTATTATCTTTGATTATATAATTCTGCTGCTTATACTTTATATATCCCTTTTCCTTATGATTGCCTTTCAAAGCATTTATAATTGTTTCTATTTTCTGATCTTTTCTTTGCTCAGTCTGTAACAATTCAGCGCTCCAGCCTAAATCTTCTTGTTCAGATATCGTTTTAACAATAGGCATGGATGTTGATATATCTATTAATTCACCTAAAGGCTCCGTACAAGATGACACGGGGTTGCGGGATAATGCATCCGCAATGATATTTGCTTTCACAGGTAAATACCCGATTCTTGCGCCAAGATCTTGAATGATCAAATGCCACCGAGTTCGTTTAGGGCTGTGATTGAAGCCTTTAAAGAACTCTGTTAGTGGTTTATGGTAGGTAGTAGGTTGGCCTGAGCACCAACTGCCCGTTGAGATACTACCGCTAGAGAGTTATGGGGTCCTTTGACTGGCCAGACAGTACTACATAGGACCCTTCTCTCTGGTTACGGTTCTTTCCCTTTGCCTACAAAGACACCGAATAATCTGGCCTATTCTTTACAGATTCTCCTCTGTCCGCATACACCTGACAACACTGAGATTGCCAAAATATTCGTCTTCACCCAAGGGGTTAACTACTGCACTGTAATTGTTCAGTGGCTACTTTCCTCTTGGTAAGGGTAGAAGAGACTCTTCAGCTATGGTAAGCAGCTCTTCTAGGAGAAGGACACTCCAAAATCAAACCATTGTTCTCTAGTCTTGGGCAGTGCCATGACCTCTGTACCATGGTCTTCCACTGTCTTGGGTTAGAGTTCTCGTGCTTGAGGGTACACTCGGGCACACTTCTATCTAGTTTCCCTTCCTCTTGTTATGTTGAAGTTTTATTTTATGGTTTTTATAGGAAATATTTTTTTTCAATGTTACTATACTTAAAATATTTTACTTTTCTTTATTTCCTTTCCTCACTGGGCTATTTTCCCTGTTGGGGCCCTTGGGCTTATAGCATCCTGCTTTTCCAACTAGGGTTGTAGCTTAGCATTTAATAATAATAATAATAATAATAATAATAATAATAATAATTATGGTCAGTAAGAACCTTAACGGGATAACCGTAAATTATGAACTTAAAATGCACTAGTGAATTAACAATAGCTAGCCCTTCCTTGTCTATTACAGCATACTTACTTTCGGAAGTTCTCAATTTTTGAGAATAGAAAGCTATCGGGAAAAATTGTTTATCATATTGCTGAAGCAATACCCCTCCTACTCCTAAGTCTGAGGCGTCTGTTGCAATGAAGAATTCCTTACCGATGTCAAGAAAATTTTAAGATAGGAGAACTACACAGTTCATCTTTCAAGGTATTACACGCCTGTTGATGTTGCTCAGACCATATGAAATCTACGCCCTTCTTCGTAGGATCAGTTAAAGGAGCGGCTATTATTGAATAGTTGCGTATAAAATGCCTGTAATATCCATTACAACCCAAAAATTGCTGTATTCCCTTGACATTAGTAGGTATGGGAAAATTACGTATAGCCGACACATTATGGACTACTTTAAGACCTTGGCTTGACACCATGAAACCCAAATATATTAATTCTGTTTTGAAAAATTCACACTTACTAATCTTTACCCTTAAGTTATGTTGTCTCAATCTCTGTAGTACTAGTTCTAACTTACGTAGATGTTCTTCTAATGTGTTGGAAAAGATTACAAGATCATCCATATAGACATGCAATATATCCCCTAACAAGTCTCCAAACACTTAGTTAACCATTCTTGTAAATGTTATAGGAGCACAACGTAAACCAAAAGGCATCCGTAAAAATTCATAATGTCCTCTGGCTGTGCTGAAGGCTGTGTATGGGATACCATCTTCTTCTAATGATATCTGGTGAAAGCCTTTAAGTAAGTCCAAACTGGTAAAATATTTATTCTAACCTAACAAAGACAAAATATCGTCAGTACATGGCTCTGGGAATCGATCAGGGATCGTCTCCTTGTTTAGACGACGGAAGTCGACGCAGATATGCCATGTTCGATCTTTTTTCGGTACAACTATTAAAGGAAAATTATAAGGGCTGTTTGATTTCCTAATGACTCCTTCTTCTAGCATTTTACCTACTTCATCATTTATTTCATTCTGGAATTTCATAGGGAGTCTGTACGAGGGTACATAGATAATTTTCTGCTTGTCCTTTAACCTTATTTGATGCTCAATCACATCTGTTTTTCCTAGGGATCCATCCGTAGTGGAAAAAACATCATGATATTTAGTTAAAAGTCCAAAAATGTTCTGCTGAATTTCTTCGTCTTGAATGTCTTTATTGATTTTATTCTTAATAGACCGCAAAAGGGATTCATCCGCAACTGATTGAGAGTGATTGATCTCAGCAACGGTAAGAATACGATGTTTATAAACTTCTACATCCAAGATATGTTGATTTTTGTGAATTACTAAAGTGTTGTTTAAATGATTACAGACTTCAATATTACATTGTTGATGTGAGCCTACTGTATAAATAGCTTGTGTGACAGACAATCCGTTAGTTTTCAAAGTGTCGGAAAGGATTAATATTTCAGATCCCGGTAATGTTTTCTTTATTTGCACTATTAAATTCGAAGGTACATTTGGCTTGATAGATTGCGTGCAAGATGATATTACGGGTGAACGAGAATTCTGCTGTGTCGCGTATATTATTTCTTTATTAGTGAGACAAGTTATTGGTTTTTCAACGTACGTTACGGTTACATTTGTCGTCTCCTTTTTATCCAAAACTGATTTTAAGGTATTAGAAAACTTATAGAATTTCCCTTTGATATACACGCCGTGCTTGGCAGGGGCTAAGATAATGTTTTGATTTCCCATAGATGGGTATCCTATAATTACAACTGGATACATATCAATGTTTTGTACAACAACAAATGTATCGGCAAACGTGCGTTTACCGACTTTGAATTGAACACGAGTTATGCCTATGACATTTAATTCATTATTTCCTATACCCGAGAGTCTAACTCCGGATTTTTCAATCGGAAAGTTCGAAAACAACAAATGATGTGTCTTCAAATCCATGATATTACGTGGACTACCAGAATAAAAAAATAACGTAAAGGATTTGTGTTCTAAATTTACAGCATATAAGGTTGGTCGTAACTCATTTTGGCTAATTATTGTATGAATTCGTTGCAAATCTACGGGAGCATGCACTGTTTTATTTAATTCGGCCGTGTGTTTCATAGGAAAATCTATTGTCTCACAATTATCTGATAAAACATTAAATTGATTATTCAATACTATTGATGTTGACATGAATGAGCTTGACCCAACATCACTCTCTTCCCCTCTGGAGTTAACTATATGGTATTTGCTTTGCTCTGCATATTCTGAAAATTAGTCTGACCTTGCGAGGTCTGGTTTGACGACCCAGGCTCAGCGATATTCGAAGAAGTGTTTGTTTGCTTTGGACTCTGAACTGCATTGACATTTGGTTGTTTCTTCTTATTGTTAAAATGAGGATTTTTCTTCTTATTTCCATATGGAACTGACTGTGAAATTGACTGTGTATTTCTGGGATTCTGATGTGTCTTACGCGAGTAACATTGATTGTATGAATGAGTTGAACTATTATGAATCAAGCAGAATTTCGTTCTGCAGTCCGCGCTTAAGTGACCTTGATGTTTGCAATTATAACACGTCATTCCCGCTACTTGACTATTAACTATTTTCACTGTTTGTGGCTTTGTTTCATTCTTTGCAAAAACTTGAGTTAACACGGGATCGAGATCTGGACACTTGGACATGTGTTTTTTTATCTGTTTATATACATCCAATTCCGTACTTGCAGGCGTTAACTTTTTATCAAAACACTGCACTAAAGCTTCAGGCAACATAAGTGTCATGCAAGTTAAATACATTAATCGTAAAAAATCTTTCAAGGAGATGTTATCCCTAGTAACCCAAGTGGAATTACCTAAAATGTCCTGATATTCATTAAGCCTATCAGCTATGAGAGCTGCTCTCTCAATAACATTAAGCCGATTCATAGTGGCTTGATTAAGTGTATTTCTTAACGTTAATACTACATCCAAGGCTTCTTCACCCCCATAGACCGCGCGTAACCTAACTTTGAAATCATCCCAGGTAACTGCTTCTTGAAATGAAACACCTCTTAAATACGCACTCGCATACCCCTTAGAAAAATCTATAAAACTTTTAGCATCTTGTAATTGTACAAAAGGGTTTACGATTTGTTTGGCATTTAAATGGGCATCGACGGATGAAATCCATGACTCCACATTTTGTGGCAAGAACCCATTGACTCGACCCTGAAAAGGAAGGATTGCTAACCTGGCATTTACAAGCGTCACAATTGGAGGAGGATTAGTCTGGCCTACGCCACTAGGTCCAGGGGTGGGGCTCACAGGGGGAGTCATGACTGCTGTATTTCTTTTCCTATCTCTTCGACCCCTTGCAATTCTATCAAAATATCTATATGAATACAGACGTCCACTGCGTAAACGCATATGTATAATAAAATTCCCCAAACAATGTTACTAATCCCAAGACATTTCCCGAGAATTTCTGAAAGAAAACCGAACACAAAGATATTTCCTGTAAATTTCTGAAAGAAAAAGGAATTAGCACAAAGAGAGAAAAAAATCTAGATGAGAATTCGGAGTTGAACACAGTTTTCTTTAATGAAAGGAAAAATAAAAGATTAGCAAACCACTCACCCCAGTAATAATCGACTAACGACTCGTGATAACTACACTTCACTGCCCAAACTGGAATGAATTTAAAAATTTGTATTTAGCTTATATATGGTTCTTTGTGATGTCGACACATCCACTCTCTCTCTCTTGATGTTTTATTAGCGATGTATTGTTCGAGTTTCCGTTGAATGTAGTGTTTCCTGGATATGTTTTGTAAACGTTGAACATCAGTCCTTGGGTTTCCTAGGATGTTGATTGAAGATCCAGTTCATCAGTTTGTATGTATAACATTCATTAAATGTTATAGATTTCGATGGACTATGTTACTTAGTCAAAATTGTAGATACATTTAGATAACGTTGAGTTCTTGAAGATCTTTTTCTGATTCGTAGAGTTATGGATATGTTTTGTAAACGTTGAACGTCAGTCCTTGGGTTTCCTAGGATGTTGATTGAAGATCCAGTTCATCAGTTTGTATGTATAACATTCATTAAATGTTATAGATTTCGATGGACTATATTACTTAGTCAAAATTGTAGATACATGTAGATAACGTTGAGTTCTTGAAGATCTTTCTCTGGTTTTTAGAGCTTTATTTTGATGTCTTGAAGATCTTCCTCTAATTCTTAGAGTTTATTATTATAATTACTTGAAGATCTTTCTCTGATTCGTAGAGTTTAACTGCTGCCACCATTTATTGGTGTGTTACCGCTACCACCATTTATTGGTATCCCACCGCTGCCACCATTTATTAGTGTGCTACTTTTATAAGCACACATTGAGTATGTGTTGTTTAAGATGTTAAAGCTCGATAACGAAGTTCATCTTATTAGCTTTAAAAGTATTTATTCTCTAAAAACAACAGAGTTAAACATCTCCATCATAGGAGTGGAGCTGGTTTGGGTCGGATGACCAATTCTGGTGAAGTATAGATATGAACTGATTAAATTATCGATATCACAGATATCGTATGCTTAGTTGACGTAGCATTTAAACACAATGTGGAAACTGTTACATTCTTTCTCGGAAGACACCTGCATCCGGTGACGTCACAATCTTTCACACACTGATGCATTGGTGTTGACGTTTAAGAAAAATGTTACATTGCCAAGGATGCATAGTGCATCCTGTTTATGATTTTATATGACTATAGCAAATCTCACGGCTAGCATCTTCATCCAAAATGACATATTACGCCATGTGTTTTTTTAAACATGTAATAACAACTATTTCATTTATTACATATACATATATATATATATATATATATGTATATATATATATATATATATATATATACATATATATATATATATATATATATATATTTATTTATTTATATATATATATATATATATTTATATATATATATATATATGCGTGTGTGTGTGTGTGTACAATGTGAACTTGTAAAATTATCCAAGCTCTTACACTGTCATCTTAAACCACTTTTATCGAATGCACTTTTGTAAATCTCATACAATCGTCAAAAAGAAACGATATCTCGTCTAAATAACTTATTCTTGTTTTACTTTCGTATATTTTTCCTATGCATACGTTATAGAAAACTGGCAATAAGAGAGAGAGAGAGAGAGAGAGAGAGGAGAGAGAGAGAGAGAGAGTGAGAGAGAGAGAGAGAGAGAGAGAGAGAGAGAGAGGAAAAAAATTAGTATTTTTCAAAACAAGGATATTACACATTTCATAACAGAAGGTTAAAAAATGCAGATAATTTTAATTACGAAACGTGAAAGAAAAGCCGTTGATATAAAAAATAACATCCAAAAACGCTTATTAGTAGTCACAGATTACTGTAAATGTGAAGAAAAAATAAGGAAAAAAATTGATGGTGATTGCGATGATATTGCTACCTCGAGCAACTGATAAAAAGATAATGAAAAAAAAATCTACTGGATATGTGTATCCAGTTTTTCTAGTGTATTTGATACAGCTTTCTTACCTACTTAATTTCTTCGGTACGAACAGAGGTTTTTTTTATAAGGAATCCAGTCTGGCATGACAGGGGGAAGGTTTTTTCCTTTTCTTTCTATTTTTTCCTGTTTTCAACACCTCTGTTTTGAGAGAGAGAGAGAGAGAGAGAGAGAGAGAGAGAGAGAGAGAGCTATGAGTTCTCCCACTAAATGTAATTCAATAGAAGATTCTTAAATCCTTAAATCAGTCCTCCACTTTCTGAGAACCTTTTACATCAATTTTTTTTTTCATCTTCTAAGCATTAAACTAAGTTCCTTTACTTATCATATTTTATGACAAACAAATAATCCCAAACACATCCACGCAAAATCAAACGTAGAGACATTCAGTATATACAGGTTTTATATATATATATATATATATATACACACACACATATATATATATATATATATATACACACAAACACACACACACATATATATATATATATATAATATCTGTACATATATATATATGTATACATACATATATATATATACATATATATATATATATATATATGTATACATATATATATATATATATATATATACATATATATATATATATATACATATACAAATACGAACATATAAATATTTATAATAGATAATAAATTTTTCCCCATATCTGTAAAAATAACACACAATTTTCGTATAGGGAAATTAATTTTTAGCTTTAAAATGGAAGGATATTTTCAAGATCAATCCCGTTAAAATAGATAAATGAAGATGAATTATCGACATCAAAACTAGCTACAAATGCGACAGATGATGATTAGCATGAATAGACAAATGTTACTTATACTAAAATACCATGTCTTTTAAATGTCACTTCTATAAAATACGATGTCTTTTAAATATCCCTTCTACTAAAATACCATGTCTATATAATGTTAATTTTATAAAAATACTATGTCTTTCAAATTTTACTTTAAATAAAATAACAATCATTTAAATGCTACTTCTAATGAAATACCAGGTCTTTTAAATGTCACCTCTTCTAAATGTCTTTTAAAGGTTACGTCTACTGAAATACAATGTCATTTAAATGACACTTCAACTAAAATACCATGTCTTTTAAATGTTACTTCTATCAAAATACCATGTCTTTTAAATGTTACTTTAAATTAAATATCAATCCTTTAAATACTACTTCTACTGAAATACCGGGTCTTTTACATATCACCTCTTCTAAAATACCAAGTCTTTTGTCCCGTGTTCAATCTCCCTTTTCCTTGAATGTCTTGGTCATGAAAGTTGGAACATCTATTTCATGGGTTCACAACCCACCCACTTTTAATGTTAGTAGTTCTGATATATATTGAAAATATTCTGTTAATTTCTCCATTCCTGTTAACATCATTCATTTCCCTTACTTAATAAACTAACTTAACATAAATGAAACTATACCTTTTTATCACCACAATATATATTCTGGGTAGAAACCAGAAGTTTATTTCGTGAAATTTTGTTATATCCCCTTTAATCAAATTATTTTTAAAATTAGGCAAACGTTTGGAAAGATTTCTTAAAGCTAAGTCAGTAATTCTGAAATATATCACCTTAATATGAGTGCCCATGTTTCAGATTTTATATATATATATATATATATATATATATATTGAATAACTTCAAGTACTAAGTTATTCATATATTTGTTTGTAACTTTCTTAGCCTCATGCGTCACAAGTGTAGCTATAATATCATGATGGAATGAAAGAAAAATATTTTTATCATCAATACTTATCTACTTCTACTTTCTGAATCTTGATTTTTTTTCTATATTTTTGAGAAATTGTTAACGAAATTACTTTTTTTTCTTTTTCGAGATGTTGGGTAGATTTTCAATGGAATCTTTAAATGGAACGGAATTCTTTTGAATGGGTTTTGTTCATGTCTTCTTGAAAAACTCAATTAAGCCAACCCTTTACAAAAAGAAAAGGTTGATCTCATTGAATGAACAAAATTCGTTCCTTCTGTTACGAACATTACACTTTGTGTTCACATAATCAAAGTACGAGTTAACTAGAGACAAATACGGAAGTAAAAATAATTCCTCAGTCCCCTCTGCCTCAACACAACTTTTCTTGGTAACGAATGGTAATGAAAGTAGTAAAGATATTGATTTAAGTATGACCTCGTTTTGCGTCACATTACTTACAGCACCTTAGTAGCTCCTAACAATAGAGACTCAGCCTTTGTAATACTACTTTCATGCCAACGCAACATGGGGAGTCTTTGACAAAATGTTTGA
>NC_090733.1:92844684-92859684 GCF_036898095.1 Palaemon carinicauda | reverse complement strand
GCTATCAAGTTTGAACCCGCTCATGTCAGATAGATTTTAATTATATTTGCACCTCTGCTGTCCTTGTAAGACATCGATGGATGTTTGGGGGTCTAATGTCTACATACTGAGTTAACAGCCATTGCATGTCCATCCTTATTCCTAGCTTGAATGTATTTATGGTCGATCTCTATGCCATTCACTTGTTTCTTGCCTCAGCCGCAGATTGGGCATTTAAAAAAAAAGTAATTTCAGGTAAAACTATTGAACAGACAATGTCCAGAACATCAATCTTCATTCAAGTCTATAGATCACTCATCAGCAGTATATTGAACTTGTAATTCCTAGTACATACAGTTCTTATATTTCATCTAAAAGGGAGAATTTGGCTTTAACACAAAGGTTTATGATATTTTACGAACATGAAAGCTAAATTACAATATGTCATTATATAAAGCTATCTTCATTTACAAAGATAGTAATTTTTCTTTTAAACAAAGGTGTATGATATTTCTTATATATTACAAACATGAAAGCTAAATTAAATTATGTCATTTTATACAGATATCTTCATATAAAAAGATAACAATTTCAGATTAACATGTTGCGTGATGATATGAAACGTTCTACCAACTTTGAGCTGAATGGTTCCCCCAATGTCAGCATAGAACAACACTATTATAGTTTTCGTTCGATAAAAGCTTCCACCTGGAATACCTAATGGATTATTTTGTCATCTATAGGTGAAAGATCACGACGAATCGCATACATTAGCTAAATATAGATAAACCTACAAATAGATTTGGTAGTTTGCATCTAAACCATGCATATATTAGTATAATAATCTGATGAGAATTCATGTTGTAAATACAGCACTTCTACTGACATATTCCAATATTCCCAAATCTTTCTATCTTCACCTAGCGAGACCTGTAACTATTGCATATGATATGAGAAATTCCACGGCTGAGTCAGGATATGAGAGAGAGAGAGAGAGAGAGAGAGAGAGAGAGAGAGAGAGAGAGAGAGAGAGAGAGAGAGAGAGAGAGAGAGAGAGAGGAGTAAAAATCATGGTTAAACACAACTAATGAAGAATGGCTTAAAAAAACACTTCTTACTATTTAAAGGCCACTCGTGAATGACACAGGCAAGGGACAGGGATAATGCCGTAGGGACTGACCATATACTGTAAACACAATTATGATCAGTGCACAAGGCTCTTCTCGACCCACATATGCCATCTCTGTAGTTAAATAGTAAATATTTTTTTACTCAGGCATATATATATATATATATATATATATATATATATATATATATATATATATATATATATATATATATATATATGTGTGTGTGTGTGTGTGTGTGTGTGTGTGTGTGTGTGAGTTTTTGTGTGTGCAAGTGTTTATATATAACGCCATCTCAGTATTTAAATAGAAAATATTCAGTTACATTCTTATTTTAATAACTGTGAGGGTTATTTTGTTAACGACTCACTAATGAATTGATATTTCCATCCCAATTATTGAAGAGCGATGAAGCATAATTTAATTAGGTTTCTAATACGATTAAGGTCATGGGTCCAGCCTTACTTGAAGTATAATTTGTGTTACTTTAACTATAAGTACTAATAATCACACATTTAATATTTAGTATTTCATTTTTCTATTTTACATAAAAATGAAATTGTTTAGAGACCTCATTTCATCATAAAACTATTCTCTTCTATTATGGAAAGTTGTACTTTATTTGTACAATGACTCATTTATCCATTTCAATTCACGGACAAACAATACTTCTTTAAATCTAGAATCTACAATCAAGATATAATCTTTTTTCTATCTGATTTCTACATATATTTCAACTAGTAAACGTTATGGAATTATTCAATATTGCAAAGAAAGTATTGTAGTAGTGTACTTGACTTGAAAAGATTCCCATCCTTTTACTCTTGTACATATTTGAAGAAAAGCAAATTAATTATGTTACGTATTATAGCAAACTACGCCATTATTCAAAATCAAATGCGGTAAAGAATAATATTAAGTTTTTTATGACTATCATATCTACATGTTATAAAGTTTGAAAAGTTTACATATGTTCAATTTTCGACTCAATTAGTAATTCATATTGAAGAACATCAAATAGCTATCATCATCTATGTTTGTTTTTTTTTCTCTCAGTTACTATGCCCAGACTCCGGTCACCCAACATGAGGGTGAAAAACCTTTCACTATATTCTATGACACTGTCGAATTAACTATTTTCTATCATCTAGGGCTACAAGAACATTAAGAAGATACACCAGAAATAAATGAATGTTAGATATGTAACACTGACCTACAAGAACTGCATTGACTCTACAATGGCTTTCACCAAGAAAAGGTGTCACACATTGGTTACAATTTGAAACGATATAATATTCCTAATATTAACAAAAATATTTAGGGTATTGGAAAACATTTCTAAATAAAAAGCTGTTATTAATGCAAGATAAACAAGGGAGAGAGTCTATGTAATATATTTTACAAGTCTTTGCCCAGCCAGAAGTATTTGTCATAAAAGAATTAAATGATGCATGCGGTTGATATTTACGTCTATTAAAATTCCGTGTGTTAATGACATACTTACACACACACACACACACACACACACACACACACATATATATATATATATATATATATATATATATATATATATATATATATATATATATATATATATATATATATATATATATATAATATATATATATATATATATATATATATATATATATTTATATATATATATATACATATATATATATATATATATATATATATATATATATATATATATATATATATATATATATATATATATATATATATATATATATATATATATATATATATATATATATATATATATATATATATATATATATATATATATATATATATATATATATATATATATATATATATATATATATATATATATATATATATATATATATATATATATATATATATATATATATATATATATATATATATCATCCTCTGGAAAGTTGAGTAATTTATCTTTCCTGTGTAAAATTTTTGCCTCCATTCTCACGTTTAAATTAGCATAATTTAGGTGTGTTAAGCGCAGGAGAGCTAGCACCGGAGGTGGCCATTTTAGGACCACTGTCGTAAGCCATAAATACTTATTTATTAGTAGTACGACGCTCATGGTATTTACCTATAAAGAAATTCTAGCTATTTAGGCAAATTATACTAGTGAAGATAAGATTTACACATGTAATATTTCCTCTTCTGATAAAACGTTTCGATCGTATACGATAGGACCTCGGTGGTACTAGTGTAGCCGAGATCCCGACTCGAGTTAGGCTAGCCTAACGTGTTTTTGTACACTTTGGTAACGTTATCCCCGTTTAACCTCTCGTATCATTTTATTAATTCAATCAGAGATATAAATATCTCCAAGAATTACTATTATAATTAGATACTCTTCTCTTTTAGAGAAATGAGGATAAACCCTTCCTTCCCCCTCAGTGCCGCCAGCCCAGGCGACAACCCTATCTTCCGTCTTGCCATAAAGTAGTGTACTCCGGCTTGACTGTGATAGTGTTTTCTGTCGATTCTCTTTGCCGGTGAGTATCCTGGCTTTCAAATAAGAACGTAACTCAGTGTATTCGTTCTTGTTGCCGGCAACGCTACCGATGGGGGATTAGTCATTCCTCTGCCGGTTACACCGTTGCCGACATAGGAAGCTCAGCTTCCCTAGTCCACAACCGAAAATGGGTAGTACAATTGCCGCCACCTTTCTCCCTTGTGGACTAGAAAACATGTCTTATATCCGGCAATGTCTCGGGCTAGGGAATCGTTATTCCTCTGCCGCCCAAGACGGCGCCGGCATAGGAAACTGTTTCCTTGATTTGCAGCCAAAAGTAAGAGGCATACCTGCCGCCTTCTTTCTATGCAAAATATGAGACCCTTTCCCTTCCCCTTCTGTCCTTTAGTCCACGATCCTTGTGGCCGGTATTCTACAATCACCCCGGTTGCCGGGCTGACTACGATACCGGCAGGCCTCCTACAAAGGCGGTTAAGTTGCCGCTTCGACCTTCTCTCTAACGGAAGGAATGCCCCGGGAAAGGCTGGGCCGGCCCTGACGGCTGCCGGCGGAGACCCATTACAACTTTGAGTATTCTTCAGTCTTCCCTTGGACTGCCATCCACAAACCCTGTAACCGGCAGTGAAACCGAAAACAGATATTGTGGCTGGATGGAAGCTAGAATCAATACATTCTCTCCCCTTCCATTTGAATCCTCATTCTGGAAAAAAAGGCGGTAGAGACAGTAGTCCCTACAACCCTATTTACTGTACTAAACTATAATAATACTAGTACCTAGTGCCGCCAGGTACTAGCCTAGCCTGGTAGTATACCGCCAGAACTACAGTATAAGACAAGGTGGGTGGTCTTTTTGTCCGATGACAGTTCGTCCGACAACACTTCGTCCACGTCTTTTTGTCCAATGTCTTTTCATCCAATGGACTTTTGGTCCAACGACATTTGGTCCAATTCCTAAAGAAAACAAGAGTTTTAAGGGATTGTTATTACTGTTTACTTCACTTCTGTGTGAAAAGTTTATACCTTATGGGACATTCAAAATTGTGTCACAACAGTGGTATCAACTATTTTGCATTCATGTACAAGTTAATGGTAGCAGTTTCCCACAGGTCTTTGCATCGCTGTCGAATAAAACCAGGCAGACATGTGAATCAGTTTTCGAGCAATTGAAAATTATGCAACCTAATGTAGATCCAATTGATATCATGGCAGATTTCGAAGTTACGATTCATAAGTCATTTAATTCATCATTCCCTAATTCATCGGGGCGTGGTGCGAGGAGAAGGAGAGATCCACATATTTTCCCATTAGAGGTATGGAAAGTTGATGAGCGTATTCTTTAAGATTTACGGGGAACAAACAATGCTGCAGAGGGGCTTTTCTTCTGTTCTATATTGTCAGACACTCCCATTTCATTTTACTTTCTTAACTAGCTATTTTCACTCCTATAGTTTGGAGTTTGGCAGTTAATTATTATAAACAAGGGAGAAAGGGGTCCTTACAAATTTTAATTTCCTTTTGGGGAAGTAATGGATTGGGTAGGTTTTTTCTTTTTTATTTTATGGATTGAAACTATTTAAAATTGGACCAAACGTCGTTGGACCAAAAGTCCATCGAACGAAAAGACATTGGACAAAAAGACGTGGACAAAGTGTTGTTGGACGAAGTGACATCAAACAAAAAGTCGGTACACGTAACACAATACAGTAGTCAGTATTCCTGCAGTATAACAATACAGCAGTTAGAGAACTACAGTATATAATAATACAGTAGTATGAATTTCCAACATACTCTGTGTATCCCTTCACAGTCCATTGTTGAGACCGCTTAACAAATGTTAAGGTGAAGCATTCCTTCAACATTCTGATGTGTCCTAGATCATCGTAACACCAATAATTACCCTGCAGTATTAATATTTCACTTGTGGTGGAGTTAGCGTTAGTACACACTGACTCCAGCTCTAAGTACTAGAGCTATTCTACCTTGTACTGTCCCTAATAAGGAAATTAAAAGTATTAATGATGAGGGAGGTCACAGCAATTGCCTGGACAGGAAACACAGATATCTGTCTTTTCTATTTCCTTTCTAGCTTGATATCCTAAGATATATTCATAATAGTAATGATTACTATTTAATGCATGTGAATATATTTATCAGTGTGATAGATTACCCCATACTCATTTAACTCTTTCTTTCCTTAAAGGAGGAGAAGGCTAGGGTGAAGTGTGCAGTCATGTACTGCAACCACAAAAGCAGGGACTTTTGTGGCCACAAGATGTGCAGGTCTCATGCCCCCTGCTCCATCGCAACTGAAACCCTGAGGTATTGGAATCCGAAGGGTTGCACCGTCTGCTCGGCCTTGATGATCGATGGTTTTGGTGATCCCAAGAAGAAGGACTCGAGGGATACTGCGAGGGAAACGCTTCGAAGGTGGGTAAGAGGTTTCCAGAAGTACTCTCTGAGACTACCTGCCAAACGAAGCGATGAGAAGCCTTCTGTTCTCTAAGGCCCAATCCGACGCGGTTGTGCCTCAGGCACAGGTCAAGCCTCCCTTCATACAACTGACGATAGAGGCTGACAACAAAGAGCTCTCGAAGTCATGGACATCCATCAAGAATGGATGTCAGAAGTGTCCACAGACACCGAAAAGGATCTTCTACAAGAAGATCCTAAAGAAGAGGAGGCCCAGCAAACCGAGGAGGAAGAAGGATGCATATCAACAGTGACGGAAGACCCTCTATTGTCTACGACGGCATATCAACCTGTGCCGTCAACCTCTTCGGCACCAACCCCCTCAATCAGACTGCTGTTATCCAAGGGTGAAGCGCTCATGGCACAGCTACAATTGATGATGGCAATGATGCGCAAAGAACAACAAGAGATGAGGAAGGAAGTCAGAGAAGCACAACGTTCGCCACTTTCAGCGGCTCCCACAAGCGTGTCGGAGTATCTGACTTACCCCAATGCCCCGAAACTAACCCCTGGAGGTATGCGGAGTTTATGCCCATGATGAATGGGAAACTCTGCATCTCTGAGAAGACGGGGGCCAAAACCCTACCCGATCTCCAATTCTGGCCGAACATTTCAGCTTACCCGGAATGCTTTGTGAGATTACGGGATGAACCAGCATCTCGAGAGGAGACGGAACATAAGGAGGTCATGAACTTTGATCATGACAAGGCGCACGCTCTCTTGACGAGTAACCTGAAGAAAGCCGGCTATACAAACTTGAAGGTTTCTGCTTTGAGCAAGAGACACCCTACCTTCCTTGCACTTTCCTCCAGAGCTTTTCCCTTTTCGGTCAAAGCTCTCCACTGCTGAAAGCAGTTGACGCGGGCAAACCTTACCCTACGCTAGAGGAATGCAAACCATTGTCTCTAGCTCTGCCTACTTGTGAGAAGGATTGGAACGAGGTTCATCTAACCTTCTCAATCTCAAAACTCGATCCAGAGATAGCGGGACAACAGTTCAACGAAAATCTTCCTTAGTTGTCGGAGCATCTTCTGAGAAGGGAACAGGAGACAAAAGAGAGACTAGCCGCCTCTTTGTCTCTCCAGAACTGTATGGAGATGTGTGCAGGCATCTCAAGCACCCCAGATATGTACACGGTCCTAGCCAAGATGCACATGGCTACCCTTGTAAAGGACATATACGCTTTCATAAAGGTCAGGAGGGCCTGTAGAGAGCACGTGCTTGCCAATGCAACAGTCAAGCACAAGCCCAGGAGGGTTGGTGACGATTCGCCACCGCTCATTCGCCGACGACGATTAGCCACCGCCAGTTCGCCACCATCATTTCGCCACTTGAATCATTTCGCCATCAGGACATTTCGCCACCAGAAACATAACTACAGCTGTTTATTTTTTCCGCTCTGCAGTTTTCTTTTATTTTGGCAGTTTTAACTATTCTACTGCAATGTGTAAATAAAAGGAATGTAAAAAATAAACATTTTATTATGTACAAAAAGTTAAAAGTGATTCAAACATTTCATAGTTTACAAACAAGTAAAAAAATTATATTGGTTTGCACACACACCCCAAAAGATAGAAACTTTATTTCATTTGATAGTTATGGGCTATTCCTTTGAGATATTCCAAAGCGTCTCTTTCACTGTACTGTCTAATTGCTCCGATTGCAGCTATATGTCTTTGCATACTTTGTGCTAAATGAAAAAAAACATCCCCTTATTTGGACTCCCAGAAAGTATTCTGTCATAGCATCAATAGCTGCTTGTTCAAAGTCACAATGGATATACTCCGGTGTTAGATTAGGTACCAATGATTTAACCATTTCAAACATGCCTAGGTATGATGAACGTTGCTTATTTGTAGGAAAAATATACAGAATTGGATGAACACCATCAAGTTTTTTTTTGCCAAAATACAATATACTAGATATGCTTGTAAACAATCTAAGCAAACGACACCTTGTTAAACTAGGAAATTATTCAATTATTAAATTTTCAGAGTTATCTGACCCCCCCCAAAAAAAGAAAAAAAAACGATTGCCCCATATGATTATAACGGAAGCACTTATTCTTTCGCCGGTGGCGAATCAGCGGCGGTGAAATGGCATCGGAGGCGAATGGGCGGTGGCTAACTGTCAGTGGTTAACCATCGGCGGCGAATCGGCAGCGGCGAATGGTCCCATCCCCGCCCAGGAAATGATTACTTCATGTATCTGGGGCAAGGACCTCTTCCCAAAAGAAGCAGTCCAAGAGGTAGTTGCTAAAGCCGCCACGGAGAATAGGAACCTTCTCCAAAAGTGGGGCATGTCTTCCAAGAGGAAATCATCCTCTGACGCTGGTCCCCAACCCATAAACAGGAAGACGAAGAAGCCTCGTGTACCTCATAGACCTGCACAGCATCCCACGGTTACCATGACCACAGTGCCCCAAATGGTTGCCCAGCCACAAATCACCTTCCAAATGGTGCCCCAGCAGTTGGTAGCTCAGTCACCAGACTTTAACCCAGGCTTTGCGAGGCACACCACTACCTTTCGCCCTAAAGGTAGACGATCTAGAAGAGGCTCCTTGAGAGACCCCTCAAGGGGTAGAGGCGGACGTAGTCAGGGTAACAAACTCTCCTGATCATCTCAACAATGAGATGCTCCAGGTAGGAGGAAGACTCTTCCACTTTCGGGATCGTTGGACGTTCGATCCTTGGGCCCATAGCCTAATCAAGAATGGACTAGGGTGGAAATGGAACAAAACTCCACCCCCTTTTCCTCAATTCTTTCAACACTACGCCCCCTTCTTGGAAGAATATACCTTAGAACTCTTGAACAAAAAGGTAATATGGAAAACAATTTCCATCAAATTCCATGGAAGGCTGTTTTGTGATCGCAAGACTTGTCTCCACTCAACAAGTTCATTGAGAACTATAAGTTCCGGATGTTAACCAACCTTACAACACAAAAGGACCCTGTTACCAAAAGGGGAATACACGGTCTCAATTTACCTAGCAGATGCTTATTGGCACCTACAGTCAGCTGTCCCCTCTCCTCCTAGCTAGGATTCAGGCTACAGAAGAGAAATTATATCTTCACAGCCATGCCCTTTGGACTAAACATAGCCCCACCGATATTCACAAAACTTGCGGACACAGTCGTCCAACAGCTAAGCTTAGACGGCATTCAGGTAGTAGCATACCTGGATGACTGGCTGGTGTGGGCAGCATCAAAGATAGCTTGTCTGCAGGCAGCCACAAAGGTGATCCAGTTCCTGGATCATTTGGGCTTCAAGATCAACTACAAGAAGTCTCGCCTCTCTCCAGCTCAAGAGTTTCAATGGTTAGGAATCCATTGGAACTTGCAGTCACACCGCCTCTCCATTCCACCGAACAAGAGGAGAGAGATTGCGGGTTCTGTCAAGAGACTACAGAAATCCAACAAGATTTCAAGACATCAACAGGAAAGAGTACTGGGCTCTCTCCAGTTCGCAGCAGTAACAGACCCAGTGCTCAATGCATAACTGAAGGATGCGTCAGAAGTCTGGAGAAGATATGCATCAAACGCTCGAATGATCAACAGAGATCGACACCGACCTTACTGCGATCGCTTCTAAGTCCGTGGTCAAAGGTCAAGAGCCTAACAAGGACAAATCCTTTACGACTACCTCAACCTTCAGTATTCATCCGCACAGATGCCTCACTGGAAGGATGGGAAGGCCATTCCCATCAAAGGAAAGTACAAGGGAACTGGTCGCACCAGTTCAAGACCTTCCACATCAACATTCTGGAACCCATGGCAGTCTTCCTAACATTGAAGAAACTATCCTCTCACAGATCACCCCACACCAGGCTGGTCTTGGACAGCGAATTAATAGTGAAATGTCTGAACCGACAAGGCTCAAGATCGCCCTACATCAATCACGTGATGTTGGCCGTCTTTCGCTTGCCAATGAAGAAAAGATGGCACTTATCAGCAGTTCACCTGCAAGGGTTCCGCAATGTGATGGCGGATGCTCTATCCAGGCGAAAAACGATAGAGACAGACTGGTCCCTAGACATAGACTCATTCTCCTTCATCTTGGAAAAAGTCCCGGAACTGAAGATCGACCTCTTCGCAACGAGCGACAACAAGAAAACTAGCTTGATATACGGGCCCATACGAGGACCCTCGGGCAGAAGCGACGGACACTATGTCTCTCGATTGGAACAGAAGGAATCATATCTATCTGTTCCCACCAACAAATCTCCTGCTGAAGGTCCTCAACAAGCTGAGATCCTTCAAGGGGACAGCAGCAGTAGTAGCCCCCAAATGGCCCAGGAGCAATTGGTTCCCTCTAGTGATAGAACTGAAGCTAAGACTGTTTCCTCTACCGAATCCAGTTCTATCCCAACTGGTTCAGAAGTCGACTGTCAACGCTTCATCATTGAGAACCCAAAACCTACATCTCATGATTTTCTCGCCATAGCAGCCAAGAAAAGGTTCGGGATCTCAAAAGACAACATCGACTTTATATAAAAATACAAGTCAAAGTCAACCAGAAGACAATATGAATCGTCTTGGAAGAAGTGGGTCTCCTTTTTCAAATCAAACAGACCAGCAGATATCTCGATAGACTTCTTCCTTTCCTTCTTCATCCACCTTCATGAGCAAGGACTGGCTTCCACCACGATAACTACGTGTAAGTCAGCTTTGACTAGACCTCCTCTTTACGCCTTCCAAGTGGACCTGTCAAACGACGTCTTCAACAAGATTCCGAAAGCATGCGCTAGTTTCAAGCCAGCAACCCCCCCAAAGCCCATATCATGGTCCTTGGACAAAGTCTTGCACTATGCTTCGAACTTGAACAACGAAGATTGTACCCTAAAGGATCTAACACAGAAAGTAACATTCTTTTTTGCTATAGCCTCAAGGGGTAGAGTTAGTGAAATAGTGGCCCTATCTAGAAACGAGGGCCATATTCAGTTCACAGAAGAGGGAGAACTGAATCTCTTTCCCGATCCTACCTTTCTCGCCAAAAACGAGCTGCCAACCAAAAGGTGGGGGTCCTAGGAGAATCTACCCTCTGAAGGAAGATGTCTCTCTATATCCAGTAGAGTGCGTTAAGGTCTATCTTCGGAGAACTTCAGACTTCAAGGAGGGACAGCTCTTCCTAGGCGAAACCTCATGATCAAACTTATCCCTAAAAGAACTGAGGGTGAAATTCACCTACTTTATTCACAGAGCGGATCCTGACAGTACACCCACAAGACACAATCCTAGAAAAGTTGCTTCCTCGTTGAACCTCTTCCAACATATGGACTTTGATAGGCTCTGCTCATATACTGGGTGGAAATTTTCTAGACTCTTCTATAAACATTACGCGAGGCAAGTGCATGATATAAAACACTTTGCGGTGGCGCCAGGTAGTGTTATAAAACCTGTCGTCTAGTGCTGCAATGAATAGTGAACTGTTTGGGACTGAACAGTAGACTGGGTGAACAGGTATTAGCATCTCTGAGTGTAATAACCGTCAAAGGAGATCACTATAGTGATTCTCGGACTGCTCTATATAGGTGTAGAATCTAACCAATAACACCAGTGCTGTGTGAACATTCGTACACAGTGTTGAAACATATCCAACATCTAAGTGAAATCAATCAAATAATTTCACAATGATAGCGAAGCGAAATTATACTAGTCACAAGTAGAATACTGATATACGAACATTAAATATTTTTCTATCATTTCAAAAAGTAATATTTTAAAATTACTCTGTCCATAGTGTACTAAAACTCATGAAATAAATTATCTTTGAATTTATTACTTCTCATTAACGCTATGATATTGAATAGAATGTGGACCTGAAATAATCAACTGTTTGGTGCAGCCGTATCAATAATTTCAAAGAACCAGCTCAGTAGATTATTTTTTCGCGTTTCCAATATAAATTACTTCGGCACATTAAGATTTTGTATAAACAAATAACATATGCATAAGCTTTATAAGAAAGTCGATGAATTAACTGGTTGATACCTTTTTACAGAAGCCATATAATGAATAATTTCATTCACATTTACACACATGTACCCTACGTCACTCAATCCATATCGTACATGCAGTGTGTTTGTTTATATTACTTTTAGGTTTCTCTGTTCCATAGCTTTCTTTTACCCATCCTACTTACCTTTGACAAGGTAGACCATAATATTTTAAAGAAAAAAAATGAAAAAAAATAATATTGTGGGAAAGATAGGAAAATGGATAAAAGAATTTAAATAAAACAGAAAACAGATAGTGGTTGCAAATGCCAAGAAACCAGATGAAGTCAGGTAATATCTGGCGTACCACAGGGTACTGTATTAGCTGCATTGCTGTTTGTTATTATGATCTCAGACATAGACTGCAATGTTAAAGAATCTGTAGTGAAAAGTTTCGCAGATGACACAAGATTAAGTAGAGAAATTACTTGTGATGAAGATAGGAACTCATTACAAAGAGATCTAAACAGAATATATGAATGGGCAGAGATAAATAGGATGGTATTTAACTCCGATAAATTTGAATCAATAAATTATGGAAATAGAGAAGGAAAGGTATATGCATACAGGGGACCTAATAACTACTATGCATATCAGACCCTATGACATACTGTTTTTCGCAAATATCTTTGAAACGAAGACTCGGATCCGCATGGTGCTTTAGCACATATTGTTTCACACGTTCCGCTAATTCTTAACACTATTGTACACTGTCAAATGCAGCTAATTATGGCGTTTACTCTTGAATGTGAAGTCAAAAACCTGCGTGAGCTACTACACATTCGAACAGGTGAGGCGTGACATTTCTGTGACGTCTATCCACCCACTACCTCCCTATCCCCCTACCTCTTTCTCCTCCATACCTCCCTTACCCCTTCCTTAATTCCCCCCTCTCCTCTCTCTCTCTCTCTCTCTCTCTCTCTCTCTCCTCTCGCTCTCTCTCTCTCTCTCTCTCTCATAAGGGAATGGCTGTTACTCTCTCTCTCTCTCTCTCTCTCTCTCTCTCTCTCATAAGGGAATGGCTGTTACCCCCCTCTCTCTCTCTCTCTCTCTCTCTCTCTCTCTCTCTCTCTCTCTCATAAGGGAATGGCTGTTACCTCTCTCTCTCTCTCTCTCTCTCTCTCTCTCTCTCTCTCATAAGGGAATGACTGTTACCTCTCTCTCTCTCTCTCTCTCTCTCTCTCTCTCTCTCATAAGGGAATGGCTGTTACCTCTCTCTCTCTCTCTCTCTCTCTCTCTCCTCTCTCTCTCTCTCTCTCATAAGGGAATGGCTGTTACTTCTCTCTCTCTCTCTCTCCTCTCTCTCTCTCTCTCTCTCTCTCTCTCTCTCTTTATTGAGGCTACACGGTATATGAAGCCACACACAAGTATGACGAATTAATGACAGATTAATAAAAATTATATGTCGAGTAAGGTTTGATCGTTTATGCAAACAATCGTTATCGATGTTCTTGCTTCTTTGACGGTTATGCCGTATTTGGTAAGTGCAGAAGGTAACATGTTAAGTAACGGGCGTGCGGCCGATAGACGGCTGATGGCAAAGTCCTGTGGAGGAAGTATTTCATCGCTCTCAACCATGGCCAACATGCAGCGATGTCTGCGTGGGTGCAAAGGAGTCATCGCACTACGACTCTTCCATATCTTCAACCAAGAGCATATCGAAACGAAACTGAGGATAAGTTTGAATAGGTAAGTAATGAATCAAAGTTGTATTCCCTAGTTACAGATGAACAAGTCACTATGTTTCACAGCTACCTATGATAATAAAAGGGAACATTATTTTGATTGTTGCCTGGTAAAAAAAAAATCCTAACATGATAGTTTCGAACATGTTATCTTATCGGATTTCCTTTCCCCAACAGGCCCTATGATCGTGTTGCAGAGGTCATGGGAATGACCACTCATGCAGTGCGGTTGCTGGTTCAGCGAAGCACACGTTCTCGGCCAAATTCACCATGTGGGACAGCCACTCCCCCTGTGACACCGCCACACTCACCGCCGCCCTATGCCACACCACCCGTTTTTGACAGTTTCACTGTTGGTGCCATTCTCCGCCATGTACATCCCAAGATTGCAGCAAAGGGAACCTTTACTAATGGCACCCTGACTGAAAGTTTGAAGACGGCAAGTATTATTCCAGGGGAAACCTCAAAAATGACGATGTGGCGAGTACTGCACAACATGGGATTCCGCTACAGAATTTCACAGAGGTAAATGTATCTAAGGAAGGAGTCGCTAGCTGTTGTGTGTCGCCGTGTTGGGGCTCTCCGAGCACTCCAGCGACATCGAAAGGAAGGAAGACAAGTAGTACACGTGGATGAGACAGGGTTCACCACTCGAATGCAGCACAACAGGGAGTGGGTAGACACATTCCAGCCTGCTACTAGTGCCACCTACAGCCGTCAGGTGCCACCTGGAGAAGGGGAGCGATTTGTGGTAGTAGCAGGTGGCACAGTACACGGTTTTGTAGATTATTCATTTCTGAGCTTCCATGCAAAAAACAAAACCGGTGACTACCACGGGGAAATGAACAGCTCCCTTTTCCTCCGCTGGCTCACGTTGCAACTTCTACCGGCCTTGGATGAACCATCGGTTTTGGTGTTGGACAACGCGCCCTACCACATCCAGTTGACGGAGGAAAGTCGCTGCCCCCACCACCGCCACCAAGAAAGCAGAGTTGGTGAATTGGTTGGCGAGCCGCAGAATCCCCTTCCCGCACCACGCCACACGCCTCGAGCTTCTTCAACTCTGCAGGAAGAACCAACCAGAACCAAGTTATACAGTTGACAATGTCATCCGTGAATGGGGACATGAAGTCGTCCGACTACCACCTGCACATCCCGAGCTTAACGCCATCGAACAGGTGTGGGGCGCCATGAAGCGGTATGTGCGCTCCACCTTGCAGCGATTTACCCGGGCAAATCTACTA
>NC_090733.1:92832184-92839684 GCF_036898095.1 Palaemon carinicauda | reverse complement strand
ATATACATATATATATATATATATATATGATAAATTTTGCACATTTTTACGTGTTTTTCATATTCAAATAAGCCATATATATTTTTGATACATTAATTTCTGGATTCTCTTAACGACCTCGGGATCAGAGCCCCAGGCGAAATCACACAAAGACAAGAGCTTGGCTCCGGCCGGGAATCGAACCCTGGTCGGCAAGCTTGTACAGACAGTGACTAAGCCACTTGGCCACGAAGAAAGATAAAAGTCAATGACAATTCTTTTGTACTTATACCTGTAAAATTCAGGTATTTTGTACTTAGAATTGAAATCAACCCATCTTCACCATCGTAGCTAATTGGTAGTTTGTTACTTGGCATTCAATTAATGATAAATTTTGCACATTTTTACTTGTTTTTCATATTCAAATAAGCCATATATATTTTTGATACATTAATTTCTGGATTCTCTTAATGACCTCGGGATCAGAGCCCCAGGCGAAATCACACAAAGACAAGAGCTTGGCTCCGGCCGGGAATCGAACCCTGGTCGGCAAGCTTGTACAGACAGTGACTAACCCAATTGGCCACGAAGAAAGATAAAAGTCAATGACAATTCTTTTGTACTTATACCTGTCGAATTCAGGTATTTTGTACTTAGAATTGAAATCAACCCATCTTCACCATCGTAGCTAATTGGTAGTTTGTTACTTGGCATTCAATTAATGATAAATTTTGCACATTTTTACTTTTTTTTCATATTCAAATAAGCCATATATATTTTTGATACATTAGTGTCTGGATTCTCTTAACGACCTCGGGATCAGAGCCCAAGGCGAAATCACACAAAGACAAGAGCTTGGCTCCGGCCGGGAATCGACCCCTGGTCGGCAAGCTTGTACAGACAGTGACTAACCCACTTGGCCACGAAGAAAGATAAAAGTCAATGACAATTCTTCTGTACTTATACCTGTCGAATTCAGGTATTTTGTACTTAGAATTGAAATCAACCCATCTTCACCATCGCAGCTAATTGTTAGTTTGTTACTTGGCATTCAATTAATGATAAATTTTGCACATTTTTACGTGTTTTTCATATTCAAATAAGCCATATATATTTTTGATACATTAATGTCTGGATTCTCTTAACGACCTCGGGATCAGAGCCCCAGGCGAAATCACACAAAGACAAGAGCTTGGCTTCGGCCGGGAATCGAACCCTGGTCGGCAAGCTTGTACAGACAGTGACTAACCCACTTGGCCACGAAGAAAGATAAAATTCAATGACAATTCTTCTGTATTTATACCTGTCGAATTCAGGTATTTTGTACTTAGAATTGAAATCAACCCATCTTCACCATCGTAGCTAATTGGTAGTTTGTTACTTGGCATTCAATTAATGATAAATTTTGCACATTTTTACGTGTTTTTCATATTCAAAGAAGCCATACATATTTTTGATACATTAATTTCTGGATTCTCTTAACGACCAGGGTTCGATTCCCGGCCGGAGCCAAGCTCTTGTCTTTGTGTGATTTCGCCTGGGGCTCTGATCCCGAGGTCGTTAAGAGAATCCAGACATTAATGTATCAAAAATATATATATGGCTTATTTGAATATGAAAAACACGTAAAAATGTGCAAAATTTATCATTAATTGAATGCCAAGTAACAAACTACCAATTAGCTACGATGGTGAAGATGGGTTGATTTCAATTCTAAGTACAAAATACCTGAATTCGACAGGTATAAGTACAGAAGAATTGTCATTGACTTTTATCTTTCTTCGTGGCCAAGTGGGTTAGTCACTGTCTGTACAAGCTTGCCGACCAGGGTTCGATTCCCGGCTGTAGCCAAGCTCTTGTCTTTGTGTGATTTCGCCTGGGGCTCTGATCCCGAGGTCGTTAAGAGAATCCAGACATTAATGTATCAAAAATATATATGGCCTATTTGAATATGGAAAACACGTAAAAATGTGCAAAATTTATCATTAATTGAATGCCAAGTAACAAACTACCAATTAGCTACGATGGTGAAGATGGGTTGATTTCAATTCTAAGTACAAAATACCTGAATTCGACAGGTATAAGTACAGAAGAATTGTCATTGACTTTTATCTTTCTTCGTGGCCAAGTGGGTTAGTCACTGTCTGTACAAGCTTGCCGACCAGGGTTCGATTCCCGGCCGGAGCTAAGCTCTTGTCTTTGTGTGATTTCGCCTGGGGCTCTGATCCCGAGGTCGTTAAGAGAATCCAGACATTAATGTATCAAAAATATATATGGCTTATTTGAATATGAAAAACACGTAAAAATGTGCAAAATTTATCATTAATTGAATGCCAAGTAACAAACTACCAATTAGCTACGATGGTGAAGATGGGTTGATTTCAATTCTAAGTACAAAATACCTGAATTCGACAGGTATAAGTACAGAAGAATTGTCATTGACTTTTATCTTTCTTCGTGACCAAGTGGGTTAGTGACTGTCTGTACATGCTTGCCGACCAGGGTTCGATTCCCGGCAGGAGCCAAGTTCTTGTCTTTGTGTGATTTCGCCTGGGGCTCTGATCCCGAGGTCGTTAAGAGAATCCAGACATTAATGTATCAAAAATATATATGGCTTATTTGAATATGAAAAACACGTAAAAATGTGCAGAATTTATCATTAATTGAATGCCAAGTAACAAACTACCAATTAGCTACGATGGTGAAGATGGGTTGATTTCAATTCTAAGTACAAAATACCTGAATTCGACAGGTATAAGTACAGAAGAATTGTCATTGACTTTTATCTTTCTTCGTGGCCAAGTGGGTTAGTCACTGTCTGTACAAGCTTGCCGACCAGGGTTCGATTCCCGGCCGCAGCAGGGCTCTTGTCTTTGTGTGATTTCGCCTGGGGCTCTGATCCCGAGGTCGTTAAGAGAATCCAGACATTAATGTATCAAAAACATATATGGCTTATTTGAATAGGAAAAACACTCTAAAAATGTGCAAAATTTATCATTAATTGAATGCCAAGTAACAAACTACCAATTAGCTACGATGGTGAAGATGGGTTGATTTCAATTCTAAGTACAAAATACCTGAATTCGACAGGTATAAGTACAGAAGAATTGTCATTGACTTTTATCTTTCTTCGTGGCCAAGTGGGTTAGTCACTGTCTGTACAAGCTTGCCGACCAGGGTTCGATTCCCGGCCGGAGCTAAGCTCTTGTCTTTGTGTGATTTCGCCTGGGGCTCTGATCCCGAGGTCGTTAAGAGAATCCAGACATTAATGTATCAAAAATATATATGGCTTATTTGAATATGAAAAACACGTAAAAATGTGCAAAATTTATCATTAATTGAATGCCAAGTAACAAACTACCAATTAGCTACGATGGTGAAGATGGGTTGATTTCAATTCTAAGTACAAAATACCTGAATTCGACAGGTATAAGTACAGAAGAATTGTCATTGACTTTTATCTTTCTTCGTGACCAAGTGGGTTAGTGACTGTCTGTACATGCTTGCCGACCAGGGTTCGATTCCCGGCAGGAGCCAAGCTCTTGTCTTTGTGTGATTTCGCCTGGGGCTCTGATCCCGAGGTCGTTAAGAGAATCCAGACATTAATGTATCAAAAATATATATGGCTTATTTGAATATGAAAAACACGTAAAAATGTGCAGAATTTATCATTAATTGAATGCCAAGTAACAAACTACCAATTAGCTACGATGGTGAAGATGGGTTGATTTCAATTCTAAGTACAAAATACCTGAATTCGACAGGTATAAGTACAGAAGAATTGTCATTGACTTTTATCTTTCTTCGTGGCCAAGTGGGTTAGTCACTGTCTGTACAAGCTTGCCGACCAGGGTTCGATTCCCGGCCGCAGCCAAGCTCTTGTCTTTGTGTGATTTCGCCTGGGGCTCTGATCCCGAGGTCGTTAAGAGAATCCAGACATTAATGTATCAAAAACATATATGGCTTATTTGAATAGGAAAAACACTCTAAAAATGTGCAAAATTTATCATTAATTGAATGCCAAGTAACAAACTACCAATTAGCTACGATGGTGAAGATGGGTTGATTTCAATTCTAAGTACAAAATACCTGAATTCGACAGGTATAAGTACAGAAGAATTGTCATTGACTTTTATCTTTCTTCGTGGCCAAGTGGGTTAGTCACTGTCTGTACAAGCTTGCCGACCAGGGTTCGATTCCCGGCCGGAGCCAAGCTCTTGTCTTTGTGTGATTTCGCCTGGGGCTCTGATCCCGAGGTCGTTAAGAGAATCCAGACATTAATGTATCAAAAATATATATGGCTTATTTGAATATGAAAAAACACGTAAAAATGTGCAAAATTTATCATTAATTGAATGCCAAGTAACAAACTACCAATTAGCTACGATGGTGAAGATGGGTTGATTTCAATTCTAAGTACAAAATACCTGAATTCGACAGGTATAAGTACAGAAGAATTGTCATTGACTTTTATCTTTCTTCGTGGCCAAGTGGGTTAGTCACTGTCTGTACAAGCTTGCCGACCAGGGTTCGATTCCCGGCCGGAGCCAAGCTCTTGTCTTTGTGTGATTTCGCCTGGGGCTCTGATCCCGAGGTCGTTAAGAGAATCCAGACATTAATGTATCAAAAATATATATGGCTTATTTGAATATGAAAAACACGTAAAAATGTGCAAAATTTATCATTAATTGAATGCCAAGTAACAAACTACCAATTAGCTACGATGGTGAAGATGGGTTGATTTCAATTCTAAGTACAAAATACCTGAATTAGACAAGTATAAGTACAGAAGAATGGTCATTGACTTTTATCTTTCTTCGTGGCCAAGTGGGTTAGTCACTGTCTGTACAAGCTTGCCGACCAGGGTTCGATTCCCGGCCGGAGCCAAGCTCTTGTCTTTGTGTGATTTCGCCTGGGGCTCTGATCCCGAGGTTGTTAAGAGAATCCGGACATTAATGTATCAAAAATATATATGGCTTATTTGAATATGAAAAACACGTAAAAATGTGCAAAATTTATCATTAATTGAATGCCAAGTAACAAACTACCAATTAGCTACGATGGTGAAGATGGGTTGATTTCAATTCTAAGTACAAAATACCTGAATTCGAAAGGTATAAGTTTAGAAGAATTGTCATTGACTTTAATCATTCTTCGTGGCCAAGTGGGTTAGTCACTGTCTGTAAAAGCTTGCCGACCAGGGTTCGATTCCCGGCCGGAGCCAAGCTCTTGTCTTTGTGTGATTTCGCCTGGGGCTCTGATCCCGAGGTCGTTAAGAGAATCCAGACATTAATGTATCAAAAATATATATAGCTTATTTGAATAGGAAAAACCCGTAAAAATGTGCAAAATTTATCATAAATTGAATGCCAAGTAACAAACTACCAATTAGCTACGATGGTGAAGATGGGTTGATTTCAATTCTAAGTACAAAATACCTGAATTCGACAGGTATAAGTACAGAAGAATTGTCATTGACTTTTATCTTTCTTCGTGGCCAAGTGGGTTAGTCACTGTCTGTACAAGCTTGCCGACCAGGGTTCGATTCCTGGCCGGAGCCAAGCTCTTGTCTTTGTGTGATTTCGCCTGGGGCTCTGATCCCGAGGTTGTTAAGAGAATCCAGACATTAATGTATCAAAAATATATATGGCTTATTTGAATATGGAAAACACGTAAAAAGGTGCAAAATTTAACATTAATTGAATGCCAAGTAACAAACTACCAATTAGCTACGATGGTGAAGATGGGTTGATTTCAATTCTAAGTACAAAATACCTGAATTTGACAGGTATAAGTACAGAAGAATTGTCATTGACTTTTATCTTTCTTCGTGGCCAAGTGGGTTAGTCACTGTCTGTACAAGCTTGCCGACCAGGGTTCGATTCCCGGCCGGAGCCAAGCTCTTGTCTTTGTGTGATTTCGCCTGGGGCTCTGATCCCGAGGTTGTTAAGAGAATCCAGACATCAATGTATCAAAAATATATATGGCTTATTTGAATATGAAAAACACGTAAAAATGTGCAAAATTTATCATTAATTGAATGCCAAGTAACAAACTACCAATTAGCTACGATGGTGAAGATGGGTTGATTTCAATTCTAAGTACAAAATACCTGAATTCGACAGGTATAAGTACAGAAGAATTGTCATTGACTTTTATCTTTCTTCGTGGCCAAGTGGGTTAGTCACTGTCTGAACAAGCTTGCCGACCAGGGTTCGATTCCCGGCCGGAGCCAAGCTCTTGTCTTTGTGTGATTTCGCCTGGGGCTCTGATCCCGAGGTCGTTAAGAGAATCCAAACATTAATGTATCAAAAATATATATGGCTTATTTGAATATGAAAAACACGTGAAAATTTGCAAAATTTATCATTAATTGAATGCCAAGTAACAAACTACCAATTAGCTACGATGGTGAAGATGGGTTGATTTCAATTCTAAGTACAAAATACCTGAATTCGACAGGTATAAGTACAGAAGAATTGTCATTGACTTTTATCTTTCTTCGTGGCCAAGTGGGTTAGTCACTGTCTGTACAAGCTTGCCGACCAGGGTTCGATTCCCGGCCGGAGCCAAGCTCTTGTCTTTGTGTGATTTCGCCTGGGGCTCTGATCCCGAGGTCGTTAAGAGAATCCAGACATTAATGTATCAAAAATATATATGGCTTATTTGAATATGAAAAACACGTAAAAATGTGCAAAATTTATCATTAATTGAATGCCAAGTAACAAACTACCAATTAGCTACGATGGTGAAGATGGGTTGATTTAAATTCTAAGTACAAAATACCTGAATTCGACAGGTATAAGTACAGAAGAATTGTCATTGACTTTTATCTTTCTTCGTGGCCAAGTGGGTTAGTCACTGTCTGTACAAGCTTGCCGACCAGGGTTCGATTGCCGACCGGAGCCAAGCTCTTGTCTTTGTGTGATTTCGCCTGGGGCTCTGATCCCGAGGTCGTTAAGAGAATCCAGACATTAATGTATCAAAAATATATATGGCTTATTTGAATATGAAAAACACGTAAAAATGTGCAAAATTTATAATTAATTGAAAGCCAAGTAACAAACTACCAATTAGCTACGATGGTGAAGATGGGTTGATTTCAATTCTAAGTACAAAATACCTGAATTTGACAGGTATAAGTACAGAAGAATTGTCATTGACTTTTATATTTCCTCGTGGCCAAGTAGGTTAGTCACTGTCTGTACAAGCTTGCCGACTAGGGTTCGATTCCCGGCCGGAGCCAAGCTCTAGTCTTTGTGTGATTTCGCCTGGGGCTCTGATCCCGAGGTCGTTAAGAGAATCCAGACATTAATGTATCAAAAATATATTTGGCTTATTTGAATATAAAACAAGTAAAAATGTGCAAAATTTATCATTAATTGAATGCCAAGTAACAAACTACCAATTAGCTACGATGGTGAAGATGGGTTGATTTCAATTCTAAGTACAAAATACCTGAATTCGACAGGTATAAGTACAGAAGATTAGTCATTGACTTTTATCTTTATTCGTGGCCAA
>NC_090733.1:92814684-92824684 GCF_036898095.1 Palaemon carinicauda | reverse complement strand
GGAACAGTGACGTTGTAAACACACATGAAAAGATTTTGATCTGTAAGCTGGGCTCAAAATTCTGACCCACAAATTGTATATTAGTGACGCTATCCACAAGGCTTCCACAACCACATTTTATGGAAAATGTTGATATTCCGAATGGCATTTCCACAAAAAAGATTAAGATTCTTTCCTATACCACAATGCACAATTTTATATATAAAAGCACATTATAATGAAGACTCAGGTCTTGCGTAACATGCCTTTTGATTTAAGATTATGAAGCAATTTGTGTATGCAACCCGTCAAAAATGACAGCAAAATATTTTGATTCAACACTTCCCTAACTAAAACTCATCTCTCCAGGGTATGATTATGCTTCTCCCCCTTACTCAAGGGACGAAAAGAGACCGTTTAGTAATACGTATGGCCATGCTGCTCAGCATGTAAAGAAATAAATATATATATACATAAATATATATATATATGTATATATATATATATATATATATATATATATATATATATATATATATATATATATATATATATATATATATATATATATCCAACTCTTCTAGTTCCTTGTGGAGCCTAGTTAACGTTTAGTGAACTAATCTTTCTTGGGGGATGCAAACAGCATGACAAAACATCTCCATCTACCCCTCACCATGATCTCATCTACATACGGCACTCAATTAATCTCTCTTATAGAACCATTTGCCATCCTGTCCTGCCATTTAACTCTTAATATTCTTCTGAAGGCTTTGTTCGAGAATCTACAATATCTGTTGGATATTGTTTCATTGTCAGACCACGACTCATGTCCATATAATAACACCAACCTACCTAAACTGATGTGTAGTCTGATTTTTATATGTAATTTCAGGCGATTTGATTTCCAAATTTTACTCAACCCAGTCAGTCTGGTTTGCTTTTTTTTCATTTTTCATTGAACTATCACTCTGTAATGGAGATCATAGATCCTAAATGCCTAAATGATTCAACCTCATTAATACTTTCTCCTTCCAATGATATTTCATCTATCATTGCATATTCCGTTCTCATTATCTCTGTCTTTCTTCTATTTATCTTGAGCCCTACCTCATGGGATATTCCATGCATTCTGGTAGGTAAGCTTTGCAAGTCCTGTAGTGTTCCGGTAATACAGACAGCGTTATAAGCATACTCCAGGTCCGCTAATTTCCTGTTACCAATTCAGTCCAATCCTACTCCACCATCCCGAACTGTTGTATGCATTACAAAATCCATGAGGAGATGAACAACACAGGTGACAATAAATTACCTTGGAGTACTCCACTGTTCACTAGAAATTCATTTAATAGAACTCTCATAACATTATCTTTGCACTAACTATGCTCATGAACAGACTTAATCAAATCTTTATATTTGAGAGGAAATGCATTACAACGCAGGACTCTCCACAAAATTGGACAGTGCACACTATCAAAGGTTTTTCCATAGTCCACAAATGTCATTAAAAGTGGATTTCTATATTCTACCCATTGCTGTACAACATGTCTTAAAACCAAAATTTGGTCAGTACAACTTCTACCTTTTCTGAATCCTGCTTGTTCTTCTCTCAGCTTTTCATCAATCTTTCTCTCTAATCTCTTTAGAATTAGCATACTATATATTTTCATGACAACTGACGAAACTGTAATGCCTCCATAATTATTGCTATCCGTCAGATCTCCATTTTTTTTTTTATTTTTTTTTGTGCCATTTTCACCAACAATCCTAGTTCCCATTCATCAGGTTTCGCTTCATAACACCACATTCTACAAAATATTCTTGTAAGTAGTCTAGGGGTCAATTGATTTTCAGCCAATTTTATCTCAGCAGTTATTCCATCGTATCTAGAGGCTTTTCATCTCTTTAGTTTTTAATGATGGCATCGACTTCAAACATAGTGAATTTATTAATGAGCACATCAAGGTCTTCCTCGGCTTCACGTATATCAATCAAACTATTCTCTTCATATCTCCTATTCATGATTTAAATAAAGTGTTCCATCCAACGTTGCCTTTCTTCATCTTCTGTTGTTATAACATATCCTCTCTCTTTTGATGGGTATATGCTTTTTCTTTGTCCCAGTAGATATTTCATTGATAATTCTATGACCAATTCTTATACCATAGAAAAAATATGAATTCATAGCTTTATCAGCCTCATCTGCTTTCCTGTCTAAATATTCTCTCCAGTCATTCCTGGCTTTTCTTTTGACTTCATTATCAATAGTGGAATACTCAGCATGCTCAACCTTGTACGTTTCATTACTTCCTAGACAACTTTCAACAATCAATTTCTGTCATTGTATCCTGTTGATAGTATCCCAAATATCATTTAATATCCATGGTTTTCTCTTTATAACTGTATGTCCCAAAGCTTCACTACCAACAGACTGATATATGTTCTTAATATCACACCATTCTTCATTAATTGTATGCTCTTTGTCTCTTAAAGTCTCTAAGACTGCAAATCTATTCCTACATTCAGTTGCAAAGGTTTCTCTGTGCTCATCTTTTTTAATTTAGTTGTATCAAACCTAGGTATTATATCTACATTTTTGTTCAGTGCTTTCAGTTTTTATTTCAATGTGGCAATGAGGAGCTGGTGATCACTACCAATATCTGCACCTCTATAGCTTCTTACATTTCTCAGAGTCCCCCATCTCTCTTTATTAATGGCTATGTGATCTATTTGATTTTTGTAAGTGCCACTTGGTAAATTCCATGCATATTTGTGGATGTCCAAGAGCTGCAAAAAAGGAGTAACTTCAATAACAAGATTGTTCCTAGAACAAAAACTTATAAAATGTGCCCCGTTTTTATTTGCAACTTCAAGACCGTCAACGCCCATCATATTCTCTATACCTTGATTATTCCTTTCAATTTCTACATTGAAGTCACCAATTACAATTTTCATATCTCTCTCTGGGATCTCATCTATTACACTCTGCAGCTCTTCACAGTATTCATCTTTCCTTTCTTCAGCACTGCTTTGATTTAAATTTTGCTAGTAACAATCTATTATTAATAGCTCTCCATTCCGTTAATGCCTTTTATGCTCTTGGTGTCAGCATCATTCCTATCCCTTCTCTTCCAACTCCATCTGTTCTTCCTGAGTAGATATATATTGACTTGGTCTAAGATTTCTTTACCAATCCCCTTACACTTGCTGTAACTTCCCAATCTGATTCACGGTTCTAGCATTCCAATTACTAATTTAAAATTTTTATTTAGTATTTATAAACCGGGATATTCTTAGCACCCCGCTACACCCAGGACTGGGGGCCATTCTGTCATTTTCGCTTTCCACAGACTGAAAAATCCAAAGAGGATTCATTGACTAAATTTATCAAAGGATAGCCAGTTCCTTGTGATGTGTAGTGCCTATATAACTAAGGCAAATGACCCCTGCCGGTCCACACTAATTCTGGTAAGATCAACCGCTAGGCATCAGGAGTACATACATACATATACCAAGGCACTTCCCCCAATTTTGGGGGGTAGCCGACATCAGCAATGAAACAAAACAAAAAAGGGGACCTCTACTCTCTAAGTTCCTCCAGCCTGACAAGGGACTCAACCGAGTTCAGCTGGTACTGCTAGGGTGCCACAGCCCACACTCCCACATTATCCACCACAGATGAAGCTTCATAATGCTGAATCCCCTACTGCTGCTACCTTCGCGGTCATCTAAGGCATCGGAGGTAGCAGCAGGGCCTACCGGAACTGCGTCACAATCGCTCGCCATTCATTCCTATTTCTAGCACGCTCTCTTGCCTCTCTCACATCTATCCTCCTATCACCCAGAGCTTTCTTCACTCCATCCATCCACCCAAACCTTGGCCTTCCTCTTCTACTTCTCCCATCAACTCTTGCAATCATCACCTTCTTTAGCAGACAGCCATTTTCCATTCTCTCAACATGGCCAAACCACCTCAACACATTCATTTCTTACACCCGTTCTCACTCTCACCACTTCGTTCCCAACCCTATCTACTCGAGATACACCAGCCATACTCCTTAGACACTTCATCTCAAACACATTCAATTTCTGTCTCTCCGTCACTTTCATTCCCCACAACTCCGATCCATACATCACAGTTGGTACAATCACTTTCTCATATAGAACTCTTTTTACATTCATGCCCAACCTTCTATTTTTTACTACTCCCTTAACTGCCCCCAACACTTTGCAACCTTCATTCACTCTCTGACGTACATCTACTTCCACTCCACCATTTGCTGCAACAACAGACCCCAAGTACTTAAACTGATCCACTTCCTCAAGTAACTCTCCATTCAACATGACATTCAACATTGCACCACCTTCCCTTCTCGTACATCTCATAACCTTACTCTTACCCACACTAACTCTCAACTTCCTTCTCTCACACACTCTTCCAAATTCTGTCACTAATCGGCCAAGCTTCTCTTCTGTGTCTGCAACCAGTACAGTATCATCCGCAAACAACAACTGATTTACCTCCCATTCATGGTCATTCTCGTCTACCACTTTTAATCCTCGTCCAAGCACTCGAGCATTAACCTCTCTCACCACTCCATCAACAAACAAGTTAAACAACCATCAGGAGTAAAGGCCGAAAAGACATCTTGTCTATCGCCTTCAACACAATCCGTTTTTTGTTATATGAAATAATTATCTTTTATAGTACAGATAGAATATCATGTTTAACTTGTAACATTTTAAAACTGCGATCCAAATACATAAACATATGTGATTATAAAGTGCAAGTATCCGTATTACCTGAATACAAAATCTATAAACAAAGAGTAAACTGCTATACTTTGGAAACTATTGTCATTATTTACACAAAACGAGAGCTGCGAGCAAAATGAATAACAAAGAAATGAGTTCGCCTCTCAGAAACTACCTGAATTTGGCAAAGGAAATGTTAATTTCCTCTCTTGGAGAGATCTGACTCGTTGGAGAGAAAGATAAAGAAGTAATTTGGTTTTTACATCATTATATCAACTTCCTTCGAATATAATTTTTTGGTCTACAAAATTTAAAATCTAGAAATTTATAACTAAAATTAATGTGATATTATAATTTTGCATTTCTATCGTAAAATGACAAACAAAAACTTCAAGACGTACAGTTGGACAGGTGAGTTCCTGGCACACCTCGCTCCGAAGAATGGCACCCTGTCAAACCGTCAAACCCTTACTTCACGGCGAGTAACTAAACAGAAAAAGTGTGTGGAGAGATGGCAGGGATGGTGACTGGGCTAAATGCAGGAACTCGCCGCGTAGTAAGGGCGTGGCTGGATGCACTTCCTCAGAGCAATGTGTACCCAGAAATCCTGTGTCCAGCTGTGGAGATTCAAAAGTCGAAGTAAAGCAGAATACGCGGTTGTCCTATACCTGGCAACACTGAGATTACCAAATAATTTTTCTTAGCTCAAGGGGTAAACTCCTACAACGTAAATGTTCAGTGGCTACTTTCCTCTTGGTAAGGGTAGAAAAGACTCTTTAACTATGGTAAACTGCTCTTCTAGAGGGACACTCCAAATTCAAACCATTGTTCTCTAGTCTTGGGTAGCACCATAGCCTCTCTACCATGGCCTTCCACTGTCTTTGATTGGAGTTCTCTTGCTTGAAGGAACACTTGGGGACGCTGTTCTATCTTATTTCTCTTCATCATATTTATTTCAAGTTTTTATAGTTTTTATATGAAAGAACTAATTTAATGTTGCTACCGTTCTTAAAATATTTTATTTTGATTGTTTATTGTTTCTCTTATAGTTTATTCATTTCCTTGTCTCCTTTACTCACAGAAGTATTTTTTTATGTTGGAGCCATTAGGCTTATAACATCTTGCTTTTCCACCTAGGGTTATAGCTTAGCATGTAATAACAATAATAATAATAATAATAATAATAATAATAATAATAATAATAATAATAATAATAATAATAATAATAATAATAATAATAACAGAATTAGATATTTCGAATCCAAGACCGATCTCTCGTCTTTCCCACCGTTATCCCTACATTAAAGGGTTGGTTGCCTGACATATTCTTTTCAAATGTCTTCTATCAAAGGCATCCTCTTTCACCAAACCTCTTCTCTCTATATCATCCTTCACCTTATCTCGCCATCTAATTATCTGCCTCCCTCACGATTTTCTCCCCCTAACAGGTTCCTCCCAAGCCCTCCTCATTCTCTCCCCATCATCCAATCTCAACACTTGCCCACACCTTTTGGCTTAAGATTGATTGTCAAATGAAATATTCGTAGGAGAAAAAAAAATACCCTTTAAAATATTGTACATGTTCATTATTTAAAATTTATCAGATCCATACTAAAATATGGATTTATATAAAAGAAAATGTAAAGATTTTTCATTTGCCTCTTCTTCTATTGTGGACTGAAATTTTTAAAACATGCAATTTACTTGATATATATATTTTTTTTTTCAAACCCCCTTCACTAGAATTCAATGCTATACTAAATTCGTTTTGTGATGGGAATATGTATGTGATGGAATAAAAAAAAATAATAATAATAAATATATGTTTTTTCCTTTATCTCCACTCAAGGTTTAATTTTGACATGTGACTTCATATAAATATTTATTACTTCTTCTATGACCTTCCTTTACGAATACTTGATCAACTATCAACCGTTCTGACCCACCCAATTCAGATCTGTTTGATTATTTCATCCGCAACTCGTTTTTGCAACTACCGCAATAGCAATATGCTCACTTCAATAAAACTGTTACTCATACTAACTTTTTGTTAATGGTTTTGTAACAAATGCCTGTGTCGTCATTTCATTGTGTTGACACATCAGTATTCAAAGAACATTTTCCAGTTGTAGTTCTAGGCTCTTTTTAAATACCTTTGTAATTGCTGGCCCTTTTCTCAAAGTAAATGACTTCACGAACAAAGATATTTCCTTTTGTCCAGGCCATTTCCTAGTATCATATATTTTCATCTTTTCCTCATCAAATCACCAACATATGGAAGTGAAAGTTTTCACTGTTTTGTGCCCTATATATATATATATATATATATATATATATATATATATATATATATATATATATATATATATATATATATATATATATATATATACATACATACATACATACATACATACATACATATATATATATATATATATATATATATATATATATATATATATATATATACATATATATAATGATTTCAATTTAAGAAAAAAATACAATTATGATCCTTAATTTGTTAATTACGTTTACTTTGGTAATTTGGACCCAGGGAATTTGGAGTAAAAAGTTCTTAATTATTCTCGAGCTTAAGGGTCGCTAATTTATACAACACTTTTAACAGCTTAGTTGTAGCTTTTAGAAAGCAGATTTGCTTTGGAAGAAGATTATAGATAAATGAAGGGAAGATAAAAGGAAAATTTTGAAACGTTCGTGAGCTATATTTTCATAGTAATTTAACTTTGCGGTGGCCTATTAGAAACGTCCCTGTCTGGCGTTCTGCTGAACGGGATATCGAATCAGTTAAAACTAGATATTTTCTTTAGCTTGTGCAACCTCAGCATTCTTGTAAGTTAAACATGTGGGGGGGGGGAGGTTGGGGACAGCTTATAGTGCTACCTGCAAAATCATCAGCAGCCATTACCTGGTGGTTCCTGACGCCCTTCGGGTGTAAACGGGGTTTGAGCGCTGATCATACGGATATATGGTCGGCCTCTTTGGTATTATTGTCTTCCTAAGGCATTGTCACTGTCCCTTGCATCTGTCATTAAACTTTATAATATGCTACTCGGAAAAAACTAAAAGAAAATAATTGCTCATTTACAATAATATGACTTTGTGCACCTACATAAATGTATCAGAAACAATAAAAATATATTCAGCTCTGCAGAATCTAGAGCTCAATTTCTTTATCCATAGAAGCTTAGAAACTATTGCAGTAAGAAAATTTTTTCTTATAACGTTAACAAAACTATATTTAGGAAAATCATGACAAAGAAGTGCATGTCTTGAAGCTACGTGCATTTTTTTCTGAAGAGAAAAACATTTGGAACGAAAATTTACTAAATCAGTTACAAATATCACATGAGGTTAGGCTGAAGATAAATAGACGAAAGACAGAGATAATGAAAACGGAGTATGCAATGTAAGATGAAATATCATTGGAAGGAGAAAGGATTAATAAGGTAGAATCATTTAAGTATTTAGGGAGTATGATCTCCAATACAGGGTCTTTAGAATTAGAGTTTAGTGAAAGATTGGAAAAAGGAAATCAGACAATGGCTAGGTTTAGTAACATTGAGAAATCAAATAGCCTGAAAGAACATAAAAATATCAGACTATATATCAGTTTAGTGAGATCAGTGTTACTCTATAGACATGAGTCATGGTATGACAATGAAAAAATCTCCAACATATTCAGTAAATTTGAGAACAAAGCCCTCAGAAGGATATTGGGAGTTAAATGGCAAGACAGGATTAGAGAGGAAACTATATGAGAGATTACTCGAGTGCCATATATTGATGATATCATGATGATGGGTAGATGGAAATGGTCTGGAATGCTCTTCGCACTCTCAAAGAGAGATAAGTTCACCAAAAGTTCAGTTGGGCTCCACAAGGCACTAGACGAGCTGGAAGACCCAGGCCTACATCGCTGACGAATATGAAGCGTGAAGTAGGAGATGAAGGGAGAAGTATTCAATTAAAAAATCAAGCTAGAGGCCCTTTGCGTTAATAGGCGTAGGAGGAGATGATGAACTACAAAATTAACATCAGAACAGGATCAGGTTTTCCAATCACCGTTAGTGTTGCAGCAAGGATACAACTCGGGTGCGCTGAACAAAGTAAAGTTTATCCTGATTTCTATCGGTCATGGTTCCAAAGTTTTGGTAGGGCAGAAATATTCATCATTAAAGAAATTTTCCTATGGATCTTAGATCTCATAGACGAGCGATTTCCATATTTAAGGGTATATCTGGCTTATTTGAAAAATCGGAGATCACGAGCGTTAGTGGTATATATATGTGTACCCTACCTTGCACGCGCACGCACACACACACATATATATATATATATATATATATATATATATATATATATATATATATATATATATATATATATATATATAATACATACATATATATATATGTATGTATATATATATATATATATATATATATATATATATATATATATATATATATATATATATATATATATGTGTGTGTGTGTGTGTGTGTGTGTGTGTGTTTATTTGTTTATCAAATATAATAGCAATTATTACTTTTATCAATTTATTATCTTCAATATAACAATAATTTGATGTCATGTATTAATTAATTTGTTTTATTTTTTTCACATTTTTTATATGCCAATAAGGCATATAAACAATAAAAAGGCAGTGGAAAGACATAAGAGTATGATTGTGGTCTGCAAATAAAATACACATCCCAGAAATGAAAGGAAAAGAAAAGGTTTATTACGATAAATACGGCTATGCCATAGAAAATTAATTCTATGACAGCATAATATGGTTATATCAAATAACATTTTATCAAAATTAGTGTACGTGAAAGTGAAATAACCATTATTTTTTGGTCAAAATCTATGCGAATGAAATTACATTACTAAAACAAAGCATGGAATTTTTCGAGCAAATGTTTTCTGGTACAATTTTATACAACCTCAGAAAATATGGTTGAATTATTTTTTAGCAAGCAACCCCAAAGCAGTACGAGCAAACAAAAGCTATTCTGAACTTTGCAAGCAATTGCCAAGGAATTAAATGTAAAACCCTGGTAACCATTAAGAAGGTCAGGTGATAAATCGGTGAAGGCTTTACTCTTCCTCGTGGCATTTCCTCCCAAAGATTTCGAGTGCAGGGAGAGAGAGAGAGAGAGAGAGAGAGAGAGAGAGAGAGAGAGAGAGAGAGAGAGAGAGAGAGAGAGAGAGAGAGAAGAAATTCAGTTTAGTTCAA
>NC_090733.1:92798353-92814184 GCF_036898095.1 Palaemon carinicauda | reverse complement strand
ATATATATATATATATATATATATATATATATATATATATATATAAATATATATATATGTATATATATATATATATATATATATATATATATATATATGTGTGTATATATACTATTACGACTAGCGAATTCGTAAACTCCTAAGCTCCAAACTCACCTCTGTTATATTACATATATATGATATAAACGAGAATACCTCTACACTCTGCGAATATTACGCAACTACTAGACGTTAGTATATATGAACACTGAATATCTAAAAGTCTATTCACTTTACACTCAAAACATAAATGGGGGAGTACTTTACAAACGTAAACTACTCTAAAATCAACATCTTACTTTGTTCTAAGTCAGGGATACAATCAATACACTGAATTAATTATTGGTGATCGAATTAATACACCCTTTACAAAAATATTTAATTTTATTCTATAAAAATAACATTTCAAAAATATTACCACAAATAAATCACTCGAAATTTAAATCTGAAGTGGACCTTAGACTTACAACAAAATGACACTTCAAGAACAATACACTTTCTTGTTTTACTAGAAAATAATATATAAAGATATTGAATTTTGAAAATCAATAAAAAAATGACACTTTAACGCTAAAGAAAATGAACAATAATCATACCTTTACACATAAGTAACTGTTAATCTTACGACTTTTGGGCTCACCGAAGGTCACCGAATGGTTGAGCCAAAAATATAAATGCGCTTCACTTTTCAACTAAATCACACAGGGATGGTCACAAAAAAAAAAATGTAAAATATACGTACAGATATTCACTGCACTACTTTTAAATTAAACACAATATATTACCAGTGTCAGAGAGCACTATATACGTTGGAGAGAAACACAATGGATGGATGGAGGAGGCACCAGAAAGAGGAATGTTGGAAGCACAGTTCCTTCAGAATGTCAGACTGGATCTCTCCCTCCTATGCAATGGTAGGCCCTTATATGTTGTCTTGAGTAATTCTGGAATCTTCCAGGTGATTCAAGAAAAGAATTCTTGATGAGTGTGTACAAGGTCCAGATGGGCTCTCGCGATGTCGGTGTTGCCAACTTCGTAGTTTGAAATATGGTTCTATCGTCGCCTGACGAGGGCAATACTCTCAGCTAACTCCGCCCACCTCCTCTCGTAACATTAAAAAAAAAAAAAATTCAGTTTAGTCGAGAATCTTCATGCCTCTTCCAACCACGTGGAAACATGATGCAATCCCTCGTGTGTGTCATACTGCATACCTGTTAATGAAGTTACATAAGACTTCGCAACTAAACTCCGTGAAATGAAATTTTAATTTTTTATAATAACGCAAATTTACATAAACGGAACTGAATGAAAATATAACTAAATTAATGACGACAGTCTTATGGAATTTACATACATTTACTTAATACTGCATGAGTGAGATCCACCTTACGAGCTGGCTATACATCTTTTAAATACACAAATGAATTACGTGAATAAAATAATTTACTCTCATGTTAGACCAGCTTCGTAAGATAGCTCCTCCTCCCGGCCTGAATCCACCGATTCAGCCAGAGATAGATAATCTGGAACCACGTTCTCCTTACCGAATATATGCTTTGCATAAATAGAATATGGTTGCAAACATAACAACCATCAAGTTAAACTTTGATTATTATTTTTCATTTTATTAACAAAAGTTACAGGATAGCGTAATTTCTTCATTCTGTGGTCTATTTACATAAACTTCAAACTTCCTCATTGCTGTGATTAGCGCTAGTAGTTCCTTTTCAACTGTCGAGTTTATTTATTTATTTATTTGTCTGTGTGTCTGCCATAGGATTACGTCAAAACTACTTTAATGGATGTTGACGAAATTTTCACCACAGATAGATCTTTGGTCATGGACGAAACCATCAAATTTTGGAGATTATCCGGATTCGGATCCAGAATCTAGACACGGATTTGCATTTTTGACCATTTTAAATATAATGTAAAAATTACTCGACTGAATTTGACGAAATTTTCACGACAGAGAGATCTTATGTAATGAAGTGTATGATTTTTTTCCCGTAATATAACGAAGTACAGGAATGGAGAATCATTGGAAAAAAATATATAATTAAGAATATAAATAGCTGTTGCTGTGTAAACTTGAAATATGATGTGGTTCACTTTAAGTCAGCATATCTAATTCTAATGTGTATTATTATTGATTTATAGAATTTACACAAAACTGTTTGAGATCTCTTGCTTGATAGTATACTCGGGCAGACTAGTCTACATTATTTTTCCTCGTACATTTTTTTTTCTTTTTTTTAATTTGGTTAGATTACATATGAAATATAAATCTTAATGTTGTTATTTTTCTTAGAAGATCTTAACTGTTCATTACTTCTCTTGTCTATTATCTTTACTTATTTCCTTTGCTCGCTGAACTATTTAATCCTGTCGGGCCCTGCAGACTCATAGCATCCTGTTTTCCCAACCATGTTTCATGCTTATCAAATAATAGTATTAATAATAATAATAATATTATAAAGGGATTCAATTATCAGTCAAAGCCAAGTATACAGGGAATCTCCCTCGTACCAGCTTACCATGCAGAATATTGCTTGTATCAATGGGAGAAATATCAATTCACGACATCGCTCTTAAAATAGAAATGGAACTTTGGGAGTTAGTATCAGATTGCAAAAACTCTTGGAGTTCAGTTCCGATATATGTAGAATAAATAATTGACTTATGCACCGATAAGGTTGGGAGCAAAAGAGCATGTGTGGGAAGATATGTATGAGAATAACCTTTCCTTATCTCACGTGTCAACCAGCTCTTTCAATGTCATATAGGATGTTAGTTATAAGATGAGCACATGTAAGTCATTATCTTTTTTTCTACTTTCAATATCTTGATTTTGAACATTTTGGGAATATGCGTGTAAGTATGTTTATATGTATGTAAATATGTTTTTACATATACATATGTGTATATAATATATATATACATATATATATATATATATATATATATATATATATATATATATATATATATATATATATATAATAAATTATATATATATATATATACGTATATATATATATATATATATACATATATATGTATATATATATATATATATATATATATATATATATATATATATATATATATATATATATATATATATATATATATATATATTTACTGTATATATATATATATATATATATATATATATATATATATATATATATATATATATATATATATATATATATATATATATGTATATATATACACACACATATATATATATATATATATATATATATATATATATATATATATATATATATATATATATATATATATATATATATATATATATATATATATATATAATGTGTGTGTGTGCGAGAGTGGAAGGGCATGTCAGAGGTCCTGGTTCTGCTGAGGACTAGTTACTACTAATGATGATAAAGGTGGTACACACCAAATAAACACACGTACAAATACATACACATACACACACACACACACACACATATATATATATATATATATATATATATATATATATATATATATATATATATATATATATATATATATATATATATATATATATATATATATATATCTATTTATATATATATATATATATATATATATATATATATATATATATATATATGTATATATATATATATATATATATATATATATATATATATATATATATATATATATATATATATATATATATATATATATATATATATATATATTACCTTAGGATGGAATTCACATATTATGACATACCCTGCTGCAACCAGATTTTCGCTATTATTGAAACAAATATATTTAGCTCCATTCTTGCATGATCGAAGAAATGTTGGGAAAATTTAATCCTTAGATCATAACGAATTATTCTCCTATAAATGTTCCTCAACTTGTTTTTACATGTACAAAATTCTCTCCTTTTGATGTGATGTTGAAATCATTATCGAAAGGAATTTTACCAGTAATATATTTCTGATTCTACCTTTCAATTGTTATGACTATCATGTGTATAATGTGATTTGGCTATTTTTTCGGACTATCATGTTCTTATTTTGATAGTTTCTTTAAGGAGATATATCAGAAAAACTTATATTAAATACAAAATCATTCAAGTAATACCTTCCCATAATTGGCAGCAGATGTAATGATATGTCGACCTAGGTGGTCTTTACACCAAAGAACGTACCTTTGCATAATACAGCTTTGATCTGTCCTCACGTTCAATCAATTCCAATTAAACCACCGTTTGGTAACATATACGAGTTGGAAGAATCATAGTTCTGTGACGAGCCAAGAGTAGGTTTTCACATAAATTTGGGATGAAAGCAACTGAGTAACTTTATTACAGAACATCAGTTTATATGTACATCAATTCCGGGCAAGAAGGCCATAACATTCAACAGTGAGAGAAACAGACAAGGTGTTTCAGGTCGTTATCAGTGCGAGGGGAGAGCAAGATACAAAGGAGACTATATACAATAAAGAGAAATGTCGTGACTATATGCGATCATGTGACACTTGGTTGGTCCATGACCCAACCCCCCTTAAAAAGGATGTACTGTACATTTCTTCGCCGCAACCACCGAATCTAGAGTGGTAGTAGCAAAATTGCGGCGGATGGGTGGCAGTAAGTGGCTGCAGAAACCGTTGGTTTGGGCACGAGCGAGTAGTGGGTGATGGGTGGCTTTGTCGCCGCTCCGGCTCGTCACGGGGTAGGCGTGTGTGTCCTACAGCATTCATGGCAGCTTCAGTTGACGTTGAATAGGTGTCCTCTTCGTCAGGAGTGGAGGCGTTGATGGAGGTCTTGAAGGTCGTGAAGTGGCCGCCCATAAGGGTGTTGGCTTTGGTCATCAAGTATTTTATGGGTAAACTATCGACATCGGGTATGGCAGCATGTACAGGTTCAGGTAAATGGCGTAACCAAAGGGCACGAATTAGGTTCACCTCATGAGGAGAGCCGTCTGCGGCCGGTTGCAGGCGAGCGACACTGGTCATTTCCCTGAGGGCGAGCGAAGCCCTTTGGTCCATCAACGGTTGTTGAGAGAGCTGAAAAAGCTTTGCTATACGGGCGGCTGGCAACGGCGAGTACTGCTGCAGAAGGTATGTTTTGAGGGCATCATAGTAACAGTGAGGCGGGGGTCGAAGGCAGGAAGAGCGAGTCACTCCGAGGTCACAAATGTGACGAGCCAAGGGTAGGTTGTGACTCAAATGCGGGATGAAAGCAACTGAGTAACTTTATTACAAAACATCAGTTTATATATACATCAATTCCCGACAAGAGGGCCATAACATATAAGGGCTTGGGCACAACTCCCCGTGCGAATTTTTTAGCCATACGTGTCTGGGAATTTTTCAGTCGTAGCCATGAAATCTTACAATGTAATTGGGAGAGAGTGTGTTGAGTGTTCAGTACAGGTTAAGTACGTGAGACGCACGGGTGCCGCACGGTTTGCAAGTGTTGTGAGATGAATGTGTGGGAAAATTATGGCGTACGGCACATGCGGGAAGAGTACTAAGCATGCTCTAAGGACCTGCGTGTAATGCAGGTGACGCACTTCCAGAGTATGAGTCTTAAGCGTCCCCTGGGGGTATAAATACCACCATGCTATGCCCGTGCTCCACACTCAAGGGTTGCAAGTTCTACAACGTGGATATCCATTTTATATATATATATATATATATATATATATATATATATATATATATATATATATATATATATATATATATATATATATATATATATATATATATATATATATATTTATATTTATATAATACACACTCAAATAACCACGGACAAGAAAGATGATTACTGTCTTTGTACAAAATTAGGGATCCGGAGGGATAGTAATTAAGAATACTGAGAGAGAGAGAGAGAGAGAGAGAGAGAGAGAGAGAGAGAGAGAGAGAGAGAGAGAGAGAGAGAGAGAGAGACTACGTACTTGGCAAAGGGATGTACATCAGAATATATACCCTGAAAAATCATGTAAGTATCGTGTATTAGTACTAACGTCGTTCGGCTTACTTGCGCCAGATGTGCATCCTGTCTGCGACTACAAATTTTCTTGACTGCCAAAGAACATTTTAGTGCAGCGAGTGAAGATTCTGCGGCTGGTATACGGCGGGCTACTAGGTCCAAGACTGTTGTGTGCCCCTTGCGTCATACTCACGATTTCACACAAATATTGCCTGTATACCCCCTGTAGCTGGTAGTACGGCCAGTTGTGCCCATAGCATAACAGGCTGTTTCCTGTTCAACCAACAACCGTTTCTGTTAACATTTAACGGTGAGAAAAACAGACAAGTTGAATCAGGTCGTTATCAGTGCGAGGGGAGAGCGAAGATACAAAGGAGACTTTATACAAAAAAGAGAAATGTTGTTACTATGTACGATCGTGTGACATACGGTTGGTACAGTTCGGTGACAAGTTACCTTTTCTTACCAAATATATAGACTTTGAATTAACTCGATAACTTGGAGGATGTGTACACTATGTGCAATAAAATTGTCGTACCATTTGAACATTGTTTAACAATTATAATTTTCATATCCTTTTTTATATTTGGCTGTAATGATTTTGTTAGCATTCGGATATAAGTTAGCATAAACAATCGTTTTGCATTGGTTAATTATACATCTAAATACTAAAATCAATACTATTATATTTTGCCTGATCACAACACCCATAAACCCATATACTCATACAATAATAATGATAATAATAATAATAATAATAATAATAATAATAATAATAATAATAATAATAACGTTTTATGATGGAACTCCTTCCTTGAAAGTAATTCAAACCAATGCCTGCTCCGATCCGATTGATATGTCTACTGTATATACTCAGAGCAATTTTAGTTTTCTTTTTATGACATTGATATAGGTAAATCTTTGCTATCACTCTAAACATAAACCCAAGTGGATAGTTTGACAATTTTACAAATGAAGATTACCTGTTTAAAAATATAATCACCAAAGAACCCATTATTATCACATTTCTCGAAAAAAAATGGTATTGAATATAGACCACTTCTATTGCTCTGGAAATTGATATAGGGCATTGCACATATTCGACTAAGGACCAGGAGATATTTCGTATGTAGCATTCTCAGTATCGTTTATATTTATCATTTGTTGCATTCATATGTATTGAAACCTAAAAAGATAGCTAGCTTCAACATACAGAAACTTATGAAAAGATAAAGATCTAATTTACATGTACTTTTTAAGATAAATGGTCGAAGTTGTGTCAAAAAGTTTTTAGCCTTAGAATATGACAAATTGAACTATATACAATTATTTCTATATTTCATTATAATTATACCCCCTTTTTCCTCTCTAGCGAAGGGTATCTATGATAACATAACTTTATATAAACACAGTCACACCTTTATAGAACATTTACAAAACGGATTTTGAGCGAAGCAAAAAATCTATTTTTGGGTGAGGTAGCCATGTCGTCCTGATGGCAGTTCCTATAAGGTAGCTTTCTAGGGTATATTTGACTACAGTGATATTCCCAGAGAATTTTACCGTAAGGTATCCAGAATTCTAACTCCTGGAGCGAATATCCCTAAATAATCTCACAGGGATATCGCACAAGATCAGAGGACGTATTCTTGACACGTCACATAGCTATCTTCGCCCCGAACATTATTAACGCTTTGAGGGGGATATAGTGACAAGAATCCGAAACGAGAATTAAAAGAGAGCCGCTCATAAGGCATCTCTCCTATTCCGTTTCCAGTTTGTATCTGATGAAGGCGGTAGCGCCCTCTTTATTCCTTGTAGCGATATACAAGGTGGTACAGATACTGTATTATAGGGAGGGGTCAACCAGCCTTTATACAATAAAAGGAAGGGCGGGTCCATGAGGACAACATGGCTACCTCACCCAAAAATAGATTTTTCGCTTCGCTCAAAATCCGTTTTTTGGGCTCAGGGCATGTCGTCCTGATGGAAGTTTACCAGAGCATTACTGTATCTGTGGATTCCCAATCAGTGCCGTACTCTCAAGAAAGTATTTTCCTGGTCCGTCTAGACCTAGAGACCTATGATGTTACCGTCATACATCATTTCATCTAAGCATGAACTATGTTAGTGCTTCCTGCCCCCTACAGGGATGAGTCCTACTAGACTCTGGAAAAGTCTCGAGGAGTACTTAAAAACTTATGGATGACAAAATGACAAGCTTGTATAGTGGTCTCGCCTTATATATTATTAAGCAAAGTTTGTATAAGAGTCGCCAAAGTCAGAATGAATTTGTGACACCTTCCCCAAAGTTACCACTCTTAGTAACTATTGGATAATGGTTGTATCCGCATAGAAACAAATTTTGCCTCTTTGCCACCAACCCGTTAGGGTACCACGTCAACCCTTCCAAGGAGGAGTTAGAGTGAGTGGACTTTTGCTTGAATCAGGGAACAGTCTCGATGGACATACCATGATAAAAATATCCATATTTTAATCTTAATGATCAGTACATTTCTAATAAAATGAGTGTGGGTGAAAAATTTAATAAACGAACATATCAGATAACATTTATAAAATTTATATAATGTGGATGATATGCGTAAAAGCATGAAGAAAAACAGTCAACAGAAAATATTGTTTCATCTACTAGGAAACAGATTTGCCACTTCAATAGAATTATTAATAATAATATACTGTATACTGTTTACATACACTAGCGTAAAAAACGCTTGGCACAAGTGTCCGTATTATGCTATAGATTACCGACGTCAATGGAACAGTTCGTAAGGACACTTTCATGGCCTATCGCTCAGCGTGTAGTAACATACAGTGACTACACGCGCACCCTCTTAATTAATCGTCCCAAATTAATTACTCTGTTCCTCGCAGACTTAAAACAGAAGGTTAAAGAATTCTACCTGCTGCTACCACAGATCTCATAAGTTGCTCCACTAGCTTCGCATAGTGCATAAAGAACGCCTTGGATGACTACCAGCAGGTGTGCATACAAGGATGTTCAAAGTCCATATAATTAAAGAAATTTTATGGAGGAGGCAACTTTCCTCGGATCATGACTAACGGGTGTACTGTCTGGATTCGTTCTGCGAATAACACGGGTGAATTTCACCCTTAGTTATAGATAACTTTGAACCCAGGGTTTCTCTTCTGAACAGCTGTCCTCCCATAAAGTCTGAAGTTCTATGAAGATAGACCTTTAGGCACTCCACTAGACATAGAGATGCATCTTCCTTCAGAGGGCAGATTCTCTAGGGACCCCACCTGTTGGTGGGTAGCTTGTTCCTGGTAAGAAACGTTGGGTCTGGAAATAGAATCAGTTCTCCCTCCAAGAACTTGACGTGGCCTTCCTCTGTAGAGAGAGCCACTATTCACTAACTCTGGTCCCCAAGGCGAGTACAAACAGAAATATGACTTAAATTCAAAACGTTCTAAGCCCTTTCCTCATTGTTCATTATTTATACACAATGAGGAATCATATCTAATGACCAAGCACATGGTCTTTGGAAGCGCTGAAGGGCTAGTTCATTAAGAACGTCGTTAGAAAGGTCGACCTGTAAGGCATATGGTTTCTGATTTGTCAAGGCAGACTTGAACAATAGAATTGTGTAGGCTGCCAAACCTTGCTCATAAAGGAGAATAATGAATGATAAATAGGAATCTGTCGGGATTTCATTCAGTTTCTCCACCTTGACAAAGGATAGCTATTTCTTCCCTGAAGCCTCATAATGTCTTCTGGTTTCCTCCAAAAGTCTAAACCGACTTTTAAACACCAAATCTCTTTCTCATCGTTAAGGAGAGAAAATCATGAGATGTAGGTTCCGTGTTTTCTGTGATGGAGCGAAGACAGTCGACTTCTGTACTCGCTGAGACAGGGATGGATCCGGTAACGGAACGAATTTTAATCGTAGTTCCAATGCCAGAGGGAACCACACGCTATTTGGCCACTTGTGGCCACTATTGCAGCTTTCCCTTTGAAGGATATGAGCATATCGAGGACCTTCAAAAGGAGGTGTTCGGAGGGAACAGATAGATACAGGACCATATGATCCAGCCCTGGGACATAGCGTCCACTGCCTCCGCTAACGGATCCTCGTAAGGGGACACGTAACGAACTATTTTCTTGTTGTCTTTCGTCGCAAAGAGGCCTATCTGCAGCTCTGGAACTTGACTCGAGATGAAGGAGAACGATCCTGCATCAAGGGACCATTCTGACTCTATAGGTGTAAACCTAGATAGAGCGTCCGCTGTCACATTGCGGAACTCTTGAATGTGAACTGCTGACAGGTGCCATTTCTTCGCGTTTGATGCATATTTTCTCCAGCCTCCTGTTGCATCCTTAAGCTGTGCTCTTAGCACTGGATCTGTTATTGAAGCAAACTGTAGACAGCCCAGCACTCTCTCCTGGTCGCGTCTTGATATCCGATTGGATTTCAATAGTCTCTTGACAGATCCTGCTATTTCTTTCCTCTTCTTACTAGGAATGGAAAGTCGATGTGACTCCAAATTCCAATGGATTCCCAACCACCGAAATTTTTGAGCTGGAGAAAGACGAGACTTTTTGATGTTGATCTTGAATCCCAGATGTTCCAGGAACTGGATCACTATCTTAGAAGCTTGCATGCATACTGTCCTGGATGCTGCCCACACCAGCCAGCTGTCCGAGTAGGCTAATACTTGGACCCCTTTTAGGCATAACTGATGGACGGCTGCGTTCGCGAGCTTCGTGAAAAACCTTGGGGCTATGTTTAGCCCGAAAGGCATGGTTCTGAAGGCGTAAAGTTATCAAAGCAACTTGAAGCCTAGGTAGGGGGAGAGGTGACAAATAATTGGAACGTGCCAATAAGCGTCAGACAAGTCTATAGACACAGCATATGCCCAGAATGACTCTGAGTTTTTCTGAGTCCTCCTTGGGAACACAAAACAGCCTTCCTTGGAATTTGAAGGACTTAGACTTCCGGATTACTCTTTTGACTAAGAGCTCTCGGACATATTCTTCCAGAGCGGGGGTTGAGTGTTGGAAGAATTGAGGAAATTGAGGTGGAGGACTGCTCCAGCTCCAACCTAGTCCATTCTTATTTAGGCTGTGGGCCCAGGGATCGAAGGTTCAGCGATCCCTAAAAAGTTGTAATCTCCTTCCTACTGGAAGTATCCACACCTGGTGTTGTGGACCTGAGGCCTTGGCTCCTTGACCGCGTCCTCCCCTGGATCCCCTTCCTCTTGAAGGGCATCTAGAAGAACCTCTGGCGGTTCCTCTGGCTCTCGAACGAAAGGAAGAAGTCTTCCTTTCGGAGGCTGGGTTAAGAACTGGCGACAGGGTCGCCGTTTGTTGAGGTACCAGCTGGTACGTGGTTGGAGGTTGTGCCACGGTCTGAGGCACCGCGGTCACAGGAAGTTGTTGTTGATGTTGCTGTCGGTAGGGCTTAGCCGGCCAAGAGGATGGCCTAGGCCTTTTGTCGACTACTTCTTTAACCACTTCATTGGGAAAGAGGTCTTTACCCCAAATACGAGAGGAGATCAGTTTCCTCGGTTCGTGCCTCACTGCAACCGAGGCTAACACGAACTCTCTACAGGCTCTCCTAGCTTTAATAAAGCTATAGAAATCCTTCGTAACTGTGGCCAGATGGGTTTTGGCCACAACCATGAACATGTCCTGGTTCTTGGGGTCACTTGCCATCGTTTCTAGTGTTGATTGCAACGACATCGATGCCGCAAGTCTTTCTTTTGTCTCTTGCTCAGTACGCAAGAGAGCCTCCGACAGTTTTGGAAGCGCCTCACCTAACTGGCGTTCAGCAATATCAGCTTTTAGTTTCCCGACTGAGAAGGTAAGGTGTACGTCCTTCCAGTCTTCTTGGTCCAAGGGCAAGGTCAGAGATAACAGCTTGCACTCCTCCAAGGAGGGGCATGGTTTCCCTGCCTCCACCGCATTTAAGGCAGCCTTATATCCCTTTTCCAGGAAGGGATAGGCTCTGGTAGGAGAGGCCACAAAGTAGGGAAGCTTCTACTCAAGGCGGGCACCTTTCGGTTAGTGAAGCCCCTCTCTTTCATCGAGCTCGATAGTAACGTCTGAGCTTTACTATGGTAAAAACTATGACCTCCGGCTCCGTCTCCTCCTTTCAGGCTGGCTCCTTCCTAAGACGGGTATAGCAGTACTGATAAAAATCATTGTTGGGCCAAAATTCCGCTTCTTCCAGGGGAATTGCTCCCAACTTTTCTGAGATCACGATCTCCCCAGTTTTCATTGGCATGTGTTCGGCATACTTCCAAGATTGGTATTCGAGCACAAGGGAAGATCTATCACGATGAGCCGCTTCTGGGGCCCACATGATGCTGCAAGTCTACGTAACTCCAGTTTCATTGCAGCTTCCTTCTCATCATTCTTCCTTTGAATTTGCTGGATCATCTCAACAATGGAAGAAAGAGTCCTCCCCAGTTCATCTGGGATAGCAGACGATGTAGAAGGAACCGGTTCTGGGTCCAGAACCGACATAACCGACACTTCGTCGATATCTTGCTCTTCTACTTGAGGAGTCTGAGACAGCTCCTCCTCCTGACCTTCTCCTAAAATGTCCTGCTCAGTAGAATCCGACACCATCGACATCCTATCGTCCACTTGGATGTCTTGAAGGGCGGCTGAGACTTCAGAATCTACCGGATTCAGGGCAATTGGTATCTCCACCTGAGGCTGGGGGATGATTGCATCAGCCGATGCTTTAGGGAAAAGGTAGGCCCTCATCTTCTCATTAGGAAGGTAGGGACCTGAGGTGTTTTTCTGAAAACCCCTCACCCAGGATCGTAACGTTTCCCTGGCAGCATCCCTTGACTCCTTTGACTTGGGGTCGTCAAAAGCCTCGGTAATCAGGTTAGAACAAACTGTACAAACCTGAGCGTCCCAATAGCTGAGAACACCTCTGGAGGCTGTGCATGCTGCGTGTCTCCTGCAATAATGATGTCCACAGAAGTTCTTGCTGCGGACATCACAGAACACACTCCCGCACTTCGGATGGTCCTCCTGTAAAGAGAAGAAAAATCCATGAGTATCAAGTGAAGGCTTTTCACTTATATTGAAACATTTAGCATATATAGAAAAGCTATAAAAGAAAGAAGGAAAGACACATACTTGTATTTCCTGTCCAGTCAATTGCTGTAAACTCCCAAAATATCAAAACTAAGGTTAATTCTATACTCGAATACCTTATGTAATTTCGTAGACGGAAATTTAATGTGTAGTTTTATTATACGGGATAGAAAGAATACAGAAAGAACTCACTTTCTATATAAAGTACGGTCTCAACAAAAGGCTGTACAAGATAACATCAAGTATGATGAAGAACATTAGTGTTATCACAAACTCTGTACAGCAGTTTCTACTAATGCAGTGTGTCCTGTACTATGAATATAGCAACTACTGTACATCGCATGTTATTGTGCCGGCTGGCAACTACCCCTTTATTAATCAAAGATATACTATCTTTAACTAATAGGCAGCAGCCCACTGATTCGCGACTGTGTGCCGGCCGGCAATCATTGCCAGCCGACGGCTGAAAACACTAAAACCCGGCTGCCGGCCGCTAATCGTAGCGGCCAGCGAATTCGGGCTGGGATTCCACCTTCGGCCGGCAAAGGTAAAAAAACCATGCCGCCGACAGTAGCCAAGAATCAGAGAACCTCTACCTTCCCGGCTGTCGGCTGTCAAGCCGGCAGTCGGGATAGGGGTGCAACACAAAAGTCAGAGAAAGAGTATGGATGTAAGGTTATAGGGCGGCATGCCATACGACCTTCCATCCAGAAAGAGTGAACTTATGGAAGGGGAGAATGTAACATTCAGGCTTCCAAAGAATCCATAGTCTGCCGGGCTCTACCAACGGACATGGAAGGGAGAGCAAGGGAGGTCTGGGGATCACTCTGCAAAGAAAAAACGGTCTCTGCCGGCCGACACGTAGTGCCGGCCGGCAGAGAGCTGGCCTGTCCTCCATCCTAACCTATACTAGGTACGGAAGTAGGACTGCGGCTAAAAGAAAATAAAAGAAAGAGAGATGGGGAAGGGATAAGGGTCCTATAGACTTCGTTCTAGCAGAAGACACACTCAGCCGTTAGGAAAGCTCATCCTAACTAAGAGTTGTCTATTAGGGAGGAAGATTGGCAATACTTGCTAACCTCCTCCCAACCAGAACAAAGTTAGGTGAAGTTTTTTCGCCGGGCAACAGAGAAAACTCATTCTCCAGCCCGAGAAAAACAACACAGGACAGTCTGCTAGGCCACTAGAGGAAGGAATCATCTCGTACAGAATCCTTCCAACATGGACAAGGGAAGCAAAGCTTCCTGTTTCTGCCCCTAACCTAGCAAAGGAGACTCTTTCTCCATGCTAGGAAGAAGCAGACCACAGACTAGAAACTCTGATGTTCTGCCCTAACCCAAAAAACCAGTCACTCTGGTTATCAGGTCAGGACAGACATATCCTAGAATAGTTATACCTGAATTATTATTCAGATAGAACCACCAGGATTAAGCCGAAGGCTTACAGAGGGAGAGAGGGATTGAACTTAGCCTCCGGAGGAGAAAAAGAAATATCGGGGATGTGCGAAAGTATACTACTGTACCTAGAATACTAGACTAGGTAAGATGAGAATCGATTACCTAAATCACCGAAACTCTCTCGTATACAATCTTGGAAAAAACATTCAACAATATCTTACATGTATAAAATATTTGCCTATAGCTTCAATAAAATAACATTAAAAAAAACTTATACCATGCATGAAAGTACTAGTGCCAGACGTCTAGGCTACGAGCCTCGCGAAAGGCAGGATCGGTACCTCGACCCGTGTCGAATACACCGAGCTAACACTGACCGAACAATATAAGCATTTCTAGAGTAGCTAAATAGCAAAATTATTAAAGCGTAACAAACCGGGAACGTCGCTCTAGCTAACTAACTGACCCATAGGAGAGAGCGATAACATCCAGGATGCCTCCGGTAGGCAACAGCTCTTGTTTGCGTTAAAATCACTTTTGATTTAATTAAAAACAACAAGAGCTTACATTTATACATAGTAAAGATAATACTCAACTTTCCAGAGGCAGAAGAGGCCGGAGAAGTCATCAAAAAGTTGAATTAAATCCAAAATAACGAGAGAACACAAGGGAAAACACCGAGTAGTTGAGCTACACGAAAATGAATAAAGAGGGCGCTACCGCCTTCATCAGATACACACTGGAAACGGAATAGCAGAGATGACTTATGAGCGGCTCTCTTTTCATTCTCGTTTCAGATTCTTGTCACTTTTCCCCCTCGAAGCGTTAATAATGTTCGGGGCGAAGATAGCTATGTGACGTGTCAAGAATACGTCCTCTGATCTTATGCGATATCCCTGTGAAATTATTTAGGGATATTCGCTCCAGGAGTTAGAATTCTGGATACCTTACGGTAAAATTCTCTGGGAATATCACTATAGTCAAATATACCCTAGAAAGCTACCTTATAGGAACTTCCATCAGGACGACATGGCCTGAGCCCAAAAGTACATTTTAAGATAGTGGCTGAAAATTTGTCAAGAGGGTTTTGCTTAAAAAGTAACAAATTGAACTTTATCATTTTTTCTTGTAGCCAATGCTCCTCTCTTGTGGAGGTATCGATGATATGACTTTATTAAAATATATTGAGCATATTCTCAAATTTATAAAAAATTTACAAATATCACTTCTCGGAACTTTATAATGGAAATTGAAAAATGAAACCGACAAAACCTACTCTTGTATTTGTAGTAGAGCACTTCAGTCATAACGATATT
>NC_090733.1:92785853-92795853 GCF_036898095.1 Palaemon carinicauda | reverse complement strand
TCCTTGTAGTGATATACGAGGTGGTACAGATACTGTATTATAGGGAGGGGTCAATAAGCCCTTTTACCATAAAAGGAAGGGCGGGTCCATCAGGACGACATGGCTACCTCACCCAAAAATAGATTTTTCGCTTCGCTCAAAATCCGTTTTTTGGGCTCAGGCCATGTCGTCCTGATGGAAGTTTACCAGAGCATTACTGTATCTGTGGATTCCCAATCAGTGCCGTACTCTCAAGAAAGTATTTTCCTAGTCCGTCTAGACATAGAGACCTATGATGTTACCGTCATACATCATTTCATCTAAGCATGAACTATGTTAGTGCTTCCTGCCCCCTACAGGGATCAGTCATACTAAACTCTGGAAAAGTCTCGAGGAGTACATAGTAACTTCTGGAAGACAAAATGACAAGCTTGTATAGTGGTCTCGCCCTATACATTATAAAGCAGAGTTTGTATAAGAGTCGCCAAAGGCCGAATGAATTTTTGACACCTTCCCCAATGTGACTACTCTTAATAACTATTGGATAAAGGTCATATCCGCATAGGAACAAATTTGCATCTTTACCACTGTCCCGTTAGGGTACCACCTCAACCCATCCTAAGGAAGGGTTAAGGAGAGTGGAGTTTTGCTTGAATCAGGGAACAATCTTAAAAGACATACCATGATAAAAATATCCATATTTTAATCTTAATGCCCAGTACATATCTAATAAAAATGAGTGTGGGCGAATAAAACGCAGGGTTCATTATGAACTAGTTTATTAAAATTTAATAAACGTGCATATCAGATAAACCTTTATAAAATTTATAAAAAGTGGATGATATTCATTAAAGCACAAAGAAAACAGTAAACAGAAAATATTGTTTCATCTACCATGAAACAGATTTGCCACTTCAATTGAATTAGTAATAATGCTAGTCTGTATACTGTTTAATTACACTAGCGTAAGAAACGCTTGGCACAATTGTCCCTATTATGCTATAGTTCACCAACGTCAATGGAACAGTTCGTAAGGACACTTTCGTGGCCTATCGCTCAGTGTGTAGTACACACAGTGACTACACACCAAACCTCTTAATTAATCGTCCCAAATTAATTACACTGTTCTTCGCAGATTTATAACAGAAGGTTAAAGGATTCTACCTGCTGCTACCACAGATTACTTGAGTTGCTCGACTTGCTTCGCATAGTGCATAAAGAACACCTTGGATGACCACCAGCTGGTGTACGAACAAAGGTGTTCAAGGTTCATATAAATAAGGAAATTTTATGGAAAAAGCAACTCCTCTCGGATCATGACTAGCGGGTGTACTGTCAGGACCCGATTTGCGAATAACACAGGTGAGTTTCACCCTTAGTTATAGATAACTTTGAGCCCGAGATTTCTCCTCTGAACAGCTGTCCTCCCATAAAGTCTGAAGTTCTATGAAGATAGACCTTTAGGTACCCCACTGGACATAGAGATACATCTTCCTTCAGAGGGCAGATTCTCTAGGGACCCCACCTGATGGTGGGTAGTATGTTCTTGGTAAGAAACGTTGGGTCTGGATATAGATTCAGTTAACAATAGTATTGTGTCGGCTGCTCACCCCTTCCTCCTCACTAGGAAGAAAAAATCATGAGATGTAGGTTTCTGGTTTTCTGTGATGAAGCGAAGACAGTCGACTTCTGTACTCGCTGAGACAGGGATGGATCCGGTAGCGGTACAAATTTTAGGCGTAGTTTCAATGCCAGAGGAAACCACAAGCTATTTGGCCACTTGTGGGCCACTATTGCCGCCTTCCCTTTGAAGGATCTCAGTTTGTCAAGGACCTTCAAAAGGAGGTTGTGTGGAGGGAACAGATAAATACCGGACCATCTGTTCCAGTCTAGGGGGTCCTCGTATTGGGACACATAACGATCTATTTTCTTGTTGTCTTTCATCGCAAAGAGGTCTATCTGCAGCTCCGAGACTTGACTCGAGATGAAGGAGAACGATCCTGAGTCTAGGGACCATTCTGACTCTATTGGTGTAAACCTGGATAGAGCGTCCGCTGTCACATTGCGGAACCCTTGAATGTGAACTGCTGACAGGTGCCATTTCTTCCTTTCTGCCAAACGAAATATGGCCCTTGTTGATTCAGGCATCTCACTATCACCTCGCTGTGGAGGATTTATTTTTGCTTTATTTTAATTTCAGTTTTTTGCCAAATCCTGAGAGAGAGAGAGAGAGAGAGAGAGAGAGAGAGAGAGAGAGAGAGAGAGAGAGAGAGAGAGAGAGAGAGAGAGAGAGATTGTGTTAGCGAGCGAAAGTAGTTAGTGTATCGATCGTTTGTGGTGAGAAAGACTGTTGGTATAAATGAGATTGTTTGTTTATATTTTTAGTTAGGTTACGACAGTGGTGAATGTCTTGGGTGAATGCTTATTTTGATTTCGACTGCAGCTAGAGGCTGTTGTGAATGCTGGATTATTATTTTTTTGACCAGCGTGGAAGTGATTTTTGTATTCTGAGTAAGTACAGTTTTGTTTATCTTTGCTTGTCGTGATTGTGAATGATAGGAACAATTTATTATTTATCTTTGATTATAGTGCAATAGTTAAGTTAGTTAGGAGTGTTCGTAAGTGGTTTTCTTTTTTATTTTGGCAGGCCTTGATTCCTCCTTTGGAGAGCGATTTTTGAAAGTGGATTTATTGATTGGTGACGAATTGGCTTGTAATAAGGAATTTGATACGACCACTCTGATTTGTACAATTGTTGATGACCTGGACCGAATCAAATCCAGATTGCAGATTAATGATGATGATGATAATGATGATGGTGATGATGATGATGGTGGTGCTAATAATAACCACCACCCCAATCAGGGAAGTAGTTGTGACGAATTGCCACCCAATAAACTGTTAAAGACGGAGTTGTGTTAGTGTGCCTTAAAGACAGTCCGGCTTGGGTGTGGCGACCGTGTTGGTGTCCCATAATAGTTATACAAGAAATTAATATGTATATTTATTTTTGGTGTTGGTGTGTGGTATAAGTTAAGGATTTTTTTCGTTTATTTGAATGGTATTTATAGTATATTTAGTGTAAAGTTTTTGATGCTGTTGATTTTGGTTGGATTTATTATAGTTTGTAAGAAATATATAGTTTTAAGGTTATGTTTTGTTTTTTGTGTCCTTTTGTCTAAGAGTCCAGTTTATGATAACGTAAGGGGAAAGTATGTGTTGAGGAGACATTTGTCAGTTAGTGTGATCAAGGGTGTGGGGGTTGTTTTGCAACATCCCGCCACATTAATTTGGCGCCCGAACAGGGACTGCCGAGGTGGGATAGGAAGCTGGACTGTTGGACGAAGGACGGAATTAGGATTAAGGTTGATGAAAAATGGAGGAGCAATTAATTGTTTTGAAGGAGGAATTGCGGCTGAGTAAGGAGCGTGAGGAGAGGTTGCTAGTAGAGAATGAGAGGTTGAACTGGGAGAATGCGGCGATGCAGAAGGAGCTTAGGGAGTGAAAGGGAACTGTAGAGAGAGTGGAAGAATGTGTTGAGATGAGGATGAAAGAGAATGAGGAACGAATGGAGAACCGATTGGAAGCTATGATGGGGCAAGTCATGGGTATGATGAAAACTATAATGGGTGAAGGTGCAGTCGGAGGAGTGTCCTCAATTTCGGGTAATGGGTTGATAGTGGATGAGAAGGCTAAGGTTAGTGATAATGGGAAAGGAAGTGATAGTAATAGTAATAGTGATAGTGAGATTGAAGATAAGGGAATAAGGCATAGTAAGGATGAACAGAAATGTGATAGGAATCATGAGAAGAAAGGTAAAAGTGATGTGAAGAAAGAGAAGAAAAAGTGTCAGGATGATAGCGAGGATGATCGTGAATGGGTGAAAGTGGTGAGTAAGAAAAGGGCTAGGAAGAGTATGACCAAGGATAGGAGTATGAGTGTGGAATTAGATTCTTTATACTCTAGCGAGGAAGTAGGAAATAAGAAGGAAGGTAGCAGTGATGATAGCAGTGAGAATGAACGTGATGTGTGTAAGACTGTGTTTATGAGAGAGGTACCTCGGTGTGAAAGGTTCAATGAGCATAGTAGTAGGGATGTATACGAGTTTTTCAAGGAGTATGAGAGGTATTGTCAGGATAAGTATGGTGATAGTAAAAGAGTTTGGGCTAGGGAGTTAGGAGAATATTTGACTGGGTATTTATTGACGATGTATGGAGTGATAATGAGTGTAGGTGATGTTGATTATGAAAGTATGAAAAAGAGAATAATTGAACAGGTAAAACGTATGAAAGGGAGTCTTAGGTATAAGCGTAAGAATGATTTTGATGAGGCAAGGATGAATGCAGGAGAAGCTATATCAATGTACGTATGTAGGTTGGAAACGTTAGCTAGGAAGAAGTATGGGGATGAAGGCATAAATGAGAATAAGGAGTTAATGAGGAAGTTTTTGGCAACAGTACCTGAGAATGTGTGTGAATTTATTAATTTGAAACGCAAAGAGAAAATGAGGTGGACGCAAGAGAGATTGACATGGGATGATATACTAGAGATAGTTGAGGATTATGAGTTAGATAGGTGCATGAAAGGAAGTAAATCTGTGAGTGTAAGAACTGGAATGGAAGAAAGTGTAATAGAATTTGGTAGTTATAAGGATGCAATTTTGAGAGGACCAATGAGGGTAGCTGATAATGTAGTAGATAGGAGTGTTAGGGCGAGTAATGTGGGAATACCTGTAAGGACAAATGAAGGATTTAGGCAGGGTAATTGGCGCAATAGGGATAGGAGTATGAGTGCACATCGAGGTATGTCAGATAGCCGTGTCCGTGGTGAAAAGTGTTATAGGTGTGGGAAAGTAGGTCATAAGAAGAATGAATGTAGAAGGGCTCTAGGTGCTTGTTTTGCATGTGGTGAGGTAGGGCATAGAATTAGCGAGTGCAAGAAAGAGAAAGGGGTAAAATGTTATCGGTGTGGTATGACTGGGCACATAGCGAGTGGATGTCGTAGTAATCATATGAATGTAATTTGTGGTAATTGTGGTAAGGATGGTCATTATGCTAGAATGTGGTGTAGATGGGCATGTAGCTAGGGTATGTAGGAAGAAGGGAGTAAATCAGCCAGGATGTTCGGGAAACTAGAGTGTAAGAGGGTTCAGCTGGGTGAGTCCTCCTGTGTGTGTGGAAGGAATAAGATTAATGTTTGTGAGAATGGGATGAGTAATTGGTTGGAAATGAGCAAGTATGAATCTAGTATGCATGAGAAATTAGGGCTGGAAAATAAACAATTAGTGTTAGTTGAATATAGGAAAAAGAGGCGTTTGAAAGTTTTAAGTGAGGAGAAAGTGCAAGGGAAATTTATAGGAATAGGTAAGAATAAGAATAAGTATGACAAGGGTGTAAATGTACAAGTGAGTGTGGAGGATAAATGTATTAATACAGATGAAACGTGGCTGAGTATGAATGATACTTATAGTGTGTTTGGCTTTTAGTTAGATGATGTAAAAGAAAAAATGAATAATGCAAGAATGAGAGACAGGAGAATGATAAGTAGCATGAATGAATCTTTTGCTAAGGTTGAGAATGTTTTTGATGAAATGGATGAACTGTTTACAGAAATGAGTGTAATTATAGGGCCAGATGAGAACGAGGTAGACATGATTGTACATGATATATTAGTTGATTGGGATATAGATAGGAATAGTGTTAATGTAGCGAATGATTGTGATAAGGAAGAAGTGAATGAGAGAGTATAAAGAGGCCCAGTTACTCGGAGTAGAGGTCCCGTTCCCGACTGCAACTGGGTTATGAAAAAAATAATGTAAGTGTTGTGTGAGAAGGATTTGGCAAAGTAAGGGGGGAGGAATGTGGAGGATTTATTTTTGCTTTATTTTAATTTCTGTTTTTTGCCAAATCCTGAGAGAGAGAGAGAGAGAGAGAGAGAGAGAGAGAGAGAGAGAGAGAGAGAGAGAGAGAGAGAGATTGTGTTAGCGAGCGAAAGTAGTTAGTGTATCGATCGTTTGTGGTGAGAAAGACTGTTGGTATAAATGAGATTGTTTGTTTATGTTTTTAGTTAGGTTACGACAGTGGTGAATGTCTTGGGTGAATGCTTATTTTGATTTCGACTGCAGCTAGAGGCTGTTGTGAATGCTGGATTATTATTTTTTTGACCAGAGTGGAAGTGATTTTTATATTCTGAGTAAGTACAGTTTTGTTCATCTTTGCTTGTCTTGATTGTGCATGATATGAACAATTTATTATTTATCTTTGATTATAGTGTGATAGTTAAGTTAGTTAGGAGTGTTCGTAAGTAGTTTTCTTTTTTATTTTGGCAGGCCGTGATTCCTCCTTTGGAGAGCGATTTTTGAAAGTGGATTTATTGATTGGTGACGAATTGGCTTGTAATAAGGAATTTGATACGACCACTCTGATTTGTACAATTGTTGATGACCTGGACCGAATCAAATCCAGATTGCTGTTGATGATGATGATGATGATGATGATGATGATGATGGTGATGATGATGATGGTGGTGCTAATAATAACCACGACCCCAATCAGGGAAGTAGTTGTGGCGAATTGCCACCCAATAAACTGTTAAAAACAGAGTTGTGTTAGTGTGCCGTAAAGACAGTCCGGCTTGGGTGTGGCGACCGTGTTGGTGTCCCATAATAGTTATACAAGAAATTCATATATATATTTATTTAAGGATTATTTTCGTTTATTTGAATGGTATTTATAGTATATTTAGTGTAAAGTTTTTGATGCTGTTGATTTTGGTTGGATTTATTATAATTTGTAAGAAATATATAGTTTTAAGGTTATGTTTTGTTTTTTGTGTCCTTTTGTCTAAGAGTCCAGTTTATGATAACGTAAGGGGAAAGTATGTGTTGAGGAGACATTTGTCAGTTAGTGTGATCAAGGGTGTGGGGGTTGTTTTGCAACATCCCGCCACATCGCTGTCTAGAACCAGTCTTATGTGGGTCGAGTGGCGAGGAGATACCTTCTTTGAAGTCAGAAGTACTGCCATGGCTTCTAGAAAGTTGAGGTGAAATGACTTGAAAAGATTGGACCAAGCTCCTTGGACTCACTTCTGATGAGAGTGACCTCCCCAGCCTTCCTTTGAAGCATCTGTGTGGATAGTTACTGACGGGGGAGGAGGTTGAAGAAGTATTGATTTCTTCAGTTGCTTGGCATTGGACCACGGCTTGAGAAGCGTTTGCAGTCGAGTCAGTAGAAGTCTTATTAGATCTCTTCGCGCGTTTGATGCATATTTCCTCCAGACTCCTGTTGCATCCTTTAGCTGTGCTCTTAGCACTGGATCTGTTATTGAAGCAAACTCTAGACAGCCCAGCACTCTCTCCTGTTCCCGTCTTGATATCCATTTGGATTTCAGCAGTCTCTTGACAGATCCTGCTATTTCCTTCCTCTTCTTTCCAGGAATGGAAAGTCGATGTGACTCCAAATTCCAATGGATTCCCAACCACTGAAATTTTTGAGGTGGAGAAAGCCGAGACTTTTTTATATTGATCTTGGATCCCAGATGTTCCAGGAACTGGATCACTATCTTAGAAGCTTGCATGCATTCTGTCCTGGATGCTGCCAACACCAGCCAGTCGTCTAAGTAGGCTACTACTTGGACCCCCTTTAGGCGTAATTGACGGACGGCATATATTTACACACGCAAGTACATACATATAAATATATGTAATAAATACTAAATTTTCCGCATATCTATGATAAATAATCCACAATTTTCGTAAAGTGAAATTTATTCTCAGCTTTTATTTTGTAAAGTTATTTTCAAGATCAAGCAAAACTCCCGTTAAAATAAATAAATGAAGATTAATAATGAACATCAACACATATACTGTATAATGAGATATGATCATTATAAATGGGAATATGCATTGTCCTGACTAGGTAATTTGTTACATAAACACTTTGGTTTTGAAAATATTGAATGTTGGGATGTAAATGTTGCAAATACATAGATAAGTTTGAAAGTAGACTTTTGAGAGTTTCTCTTTTATATAAGTAGCTTATGCTATTGCATAAAAAAAATTATGACAAATATTAAATCTCGATAATTTCATTACAAAACTAAATGAAATTTGAGTGATTGGAAACTCAATTTCCATTTGGCTGCAACATCAGGAAATTCTGCGTAGATGATGATTACTTCCATTGAAATACCATGTCTTTTCAATGTTACTTTAAATCAAATAACAATCCATTAAATTCTACTTCTACTGAAATACCAGGTCTTTTAAATGTCACCTCTTCTGAAATACCATGTTTTTAAATGTTACTATTACTGAAATAACGTGACTTTTAAAAACACTTCTACTAAAATACCATGTCTTTTAAATGTTACTTATACTAAAATACCAGGAATTTTAAATGATGCTATAAATCAAATATCAATCCTTTAAATGCTTCTTCTACTGAAAATAGCGGATCTTTTAAATGTCACGTCTTCTGAAATACTATATCTTTTAAGTGTTACTTCTACCGATATACCATGTCTGTTAAATGTTAATTCTAATAATATACCATTTCTTTTAAACGTTACTTTGAATCATATATCAATCCTTTAAATGCTACTTTTAATGAAATACCAGGTCTTTTAAATGACATCTCTTCCAAACTACCAGATCTTTTGTCCCCTGTTCAATCTACCTTTACCATGAACTTCTTGGTCATGAAAGTTGGAACATCTATTTCAGGGGTTCACAACCCACCCACCTTTAATGTTAGCAGCTCTGATATATATTGAAAATATTCTGTTTTTTTTTTTTCCAGCATCATTCATTTCCATTACCTAATGAACACACTCGACATAAATGAAAGTAAAACCTTTTATCACCTCAATATATATTCTGGGTGAAACCAAAAATTCTTTTGTGAAATTTTGTTATATCTGATTCAAAAGAATTATCTATAAATTAGGCAACCGTTTATATTTTGTTTTCTTAAAGCTAAGTCAATAATTCTGAAATATATCACCTTAATATGAGTAACAATGTTTCAGATTTTTTTTTGTGCTTTTAGATTTGTAATAAATGCAGGCACTACCGTCCTACTGATATTAAAAGTTCTCTATGATGAAGAGAAAGTACGCTTTTAAAAAAGTATTTTGGAATTTTGTTTAATAAAGGTACTCAAGCAATCTCTAGGCTATGAATAACTTCAAGTACCAAGTTATTCATATATTTGTTTGTAACTTTATCAGCGTCATGGGTCACTGGTGTAGATATATTATCATGATGAAATACAAGAAAAATATTTTGATCACCAACACTTATCTGCTTCTACTATCTGAATCTTGATTTTGGCTACTTTTTTTCTGAGACACTGTTGACGAAATTACTTTTTTTTCGAAATGGTAGAATTTCAATGGAATCTTTAAATGAAACTGAACCCTATTGCATGGGTTTTTCATGTCTTCTAGAAAAAAATGAAATAAAACACCCCTTTATAAAAAGAAAAGGTTAATCTTATTAACGGAACTAAATTCGTTCCTTCTATTACGACCTTCACACAAAAAAGCCTGTGTTCATGTAATCATAGCGCGAGTTAACTGGAGACGAATACAGAAGTAAAAATAATTCCTCTGTCCCCTCTACCTCAACACAACGCAAAGTAATGAGAGTAGAGCACATATTGATTTAAGTATGACCTCGTTTTGCGTCACATTACGTACAGCACCTTAGTAGCTCCTAACAATGGAGGCTCAGGCTTTGTAATGCTACTTTCCTGCCAACGCAACTTGGGGAGCCCTTTGACAAAATGTTTGATGAGATCGACTGACAATAGACTGACAAAAAAAAAAAAAAATCTTTTTTATTCATATCAAAACAGTAGGGGTTGTTTTCCATACCAAACTCTGAATAGTTTCGTCAATAGGTTTAATCTAATTTCCTCTTCCCCAATATTTTCTTAATCAATATTTTTGCAATTTTATAAAGAATTCTGTTTAATATATTCCAGTTATATTCATGCGCTGGATCTAACCCCATTCTCCT
>NC_090733.1:92770853-92780853 GCF_036898095.1 Palaemon carinicauda | reverse complement strand
CGAAATCACACAAAGACAAGAGCTTGGCTCCGGCCGGGAATCGAACCCTGGTCGGCAAGCTTATATAGACAGTGACTAACCCATTCGGCCACGAAGAAAGATAAAAGTCAATGACAATTCTACTGTACTTATACCTGTCGAATTCAGGTATTTTGTACTTAGAATTGAAATCAACGCATCTTCACCATCGTAGCTAATTGGTAGTTTGTTACTTGGCATTCAATTAATGATAAATTTTGCAAATTTTTACGTGTTTTTCATATTCAAATAAGCCATATATATTTTTGATATATTAATGTCTGGATTCTCTTAACGACCTCGGGATCAGAGCCCCAGGCGAAATCACACAAAGTCAAGAGCTTGGCTCCGGCCGGGAATCGAACCCTGGTCGGCAAGCTTATATAGACAGTGACTAACCCATTCGGCCACGAAGAAAGATAAAAGTCAATGACAATTCTACTGTACTTATACCTGTCGAATTCAGGTATTTTGTACTTAGAATTGAAATCAACCCATCTTCACCATCGTAGCTAATTGGTAGTTTGTTACTTGGCATTCAATTAATGAAAAATTTTGCACATTTTTACGTGTTTTTCATATTCAAATAAGCCATATATATTTTTGATATATTAATGTCTGGATTCTCTTAACGACCTCGGGATCAGAGCCCCAGAGGAAATCACACAAAGACAAGAGCTTGGCTCCGGCCGGGAATCGAACCCTGGTCGGCAAGCTTATATAGACAGTGACTAACCCATTCGGCCACGAAGAAAGATAAAAGTCAATGACAATTCTACTGTACTTATACCTGTCGAATTCAGGTATTTTGTACATAGAATTGAAATCAACCCATCTTCACCATCGTAGCTAATTGGTAGTTTGTTACTTGGCATTCAAATAATGATAAATTTTGCACATTTTTACGTGTTTTTCATATTCAAATAAGCCATATATATTTTTGATATATTAATGTCTGGATTATCTTTACGACCTCGGGATCAGAGCCCCAGGCGAAATCACACAAAGACAAGAGCTTGGCTCCGGCCGGGAATCGAACCCTGGTCGGCAAGCTTATATAGACAGTGAATGCCAAGTAACAAACTACCAATTAGCTACGATGGTGAAGATGGGTTGATTTCAATTCTAAGTACAAAATACCTGAATTCGACAGGTATAAGTACAGTAGAATTGTCATTGACTTTTATCTTTCTTCGTGGCCGAATGGGTTAGTCACTGTCTATATAAGCTTGCCGACCAGGGTTCGATTCCCGGCCGGAGCCAAGCTCTTGTCTTTGTGTGATTTCGCCTGGGGCTCTGATCCCGAGGTCGTTAAGAGAATCCAGACATTAATATATCAAAAATATATATGGCTTATTTGAATATGAAAAACACGTAAAAATGTGCAAAATTTATCATTAATTGAATGCCAAGTAACAAACTACCAATTAGCTACGATGGTGAAGATGGGTTGATTTCAATTCTAAGTACAAAATACCTGAATTCGACAGGTATAAGTACAGTAGAATTGTCATTGACTTTTATCTTTCTTCGTGGCCGAATGGGTTAGTCACTGTCTATATAAGCTTGCCGACCAGGGTTCGATTCCCGGCCGGAGCCAAGCTCTTGTCTTTGTGTGATTTCGCCTGGGGCTCTGATCCCGAGGTCGTTAAGAGAATCCAGACATTAATATATCAAAAATATATATGGCTTATTTGAATATGAAAAACACGTAAAAATGTGCAAAATTTATCATTAATTGAATGCCAAGTAACAAACTACCAATTAGCTACGATGGTGAAGATGGGTTGATTTCAATTCTAAGTACAAAATACCTGAATTCGACAGGTATAAGTACAGTAGAATTGTCATTGACTTTTATCTTTCTTCGTGGCCGAATGGGTTAGTCACTGTCTATATAAGCTTGCCGACCAGGGTTCGATTCCCGGCCGGAGCCAAGCTCTTGTCTTTGTGTGATTTCGCCTGGGGCTCTGATCCCGAGGTCGTTAAGAGAATCCAGACATTAATATATCAAAAATATATATGGCTTATTTGAATATGAAAAACACGTAAAAATTTGCAAAATTTATCATTAATTGAATGCCAAGTAACAAACTACCAATTAGCTACGATGGTGAAGATGGGTTGATTTCAATTCTAAGTACAAAATACCTGAATTCGACAGGTATAAGTACAGTAGAATTGTCATTGACTTTTATCTTTCTTCGTGGCCGGATGGGTTAGTCACTGTCTATATAAGCTTGCCGACCAGGGTTCGATTCCCGGCCGGAGCCAAGCTCTTGTCTTTGTGTGATTTCGCCTGGGGCTCTGATCCCGAGATCGTTAAGAGAATCCAGACATTAATATATAAAAAATATATATGGCTTATTTGAATATGAAAAACACGTAAAAATGTGCAAAATTTATCATTAATTGAATGCCAAGTAACAAACTACCAATTAGCTACGATGGTGAAGATGGGTTGATTTCAATTCTAAGTACAAAATACCTGAATTCGACAGGTATAAGTACAGTAGAATTGTCATTGACTTTTATCTTTCTTCGTGGCCGAATGGGTTAGTCACTGTCTATATAAGCTTGCCGACCAGGGTTCGATTCCCGGCCGGAGCCAAGCTCTTGTCTTTGTGTGATTTCGCCTGGGGCTCTGATCCGGAGGTCGTTAAGAGAATCCAGATATTAATATATCAAAAATATATATGGCTTATTTGAATATGAAAAACACGTAAAAATGTGCAAAATTTATCATTAATTGAATGCCAAGTAACAAACTACCAATTAGCTACGATGGTGAAGATGGGTTGATTTCAATTCTAAGTACAAAATACCTGAATTCGACAGGTATAAGTACAGTAGAATTGTCATTGACTTTTATCTTTCTTCGTGGCCGAATGGGGTAGTCACTGTCTATATAAGCTTGCCGACCAGGGTTCGATTCCCGGCCGGAGCCAAGCTCTTGTCTTTGTGTGATTTCGCCTGGGGCTCTGATCCCGAGGTCGTTAAGAGAATCCAGACATTAATATATCAAAAATATATATGGCTTATTTGAATATGAAAAACACGTAAAAATGTGCAAAATTTATCATTAATTGAATGCCAAGTAACAAACTACCAATTAGCTACGATGGTGAAGATGGGTTGATTTCAATTCTAAGTACAAAATACCTGAATTCGACAGGTATAAGTACAGTAGAATTGTCATTGACTTTTATCTTTCTTCGTGGCCGAATAGGTTAGTCACTGTCTATATAAGCTTGCCGACCAGGGTTCGATTCCCGGCCGGAGCCAAGCTCTTGTCTTTGTGTGATTTCGCCTGGGGCTCTGATCCCGAGGTCGTTAAGAGAATCCAGACATTAATATATCAAAAATATATATGGCTTATTTGAATATGAAAAACACGTAAAAATGTGCAAAATTTATCATTAATTGAATGCCAAGTAACAAACTACCAATTAGCTACGATGGTGAAGATGGGTTGATTTCAATTCTAAGTACAAAATACCTGAATTCGACAGGTATAAGTACAGTAGAATTGTCATTGACTTTTATCTTTCTTCGTGGCCGAATGGGTTAGTCACTGTCTATATAAGCTTGCCGACCAGGGTTCGATTCCCGGCCGGAGCCAAGCTCTTGTCTTTGTGTGATTTCGCCTGGAGCTCTGATCCCGAGATCGTTAAGAGAATCCAGACATTAATATATCAAAAATATATATGGCTTATTTGAATATGAAAAACACGTAAAAATGTGCAAAATTTATCATTAATTGAATGCCAAGTAACAAACTACCAATTAGCTACGATGGTGAAGATGGGTTGATTTCAATTCTAAGTACAAAATACCTGAATTCGACAGGTATAAGTACAGTAGAATTGTCATTGACTTTTATCTTTCTTCGTGGCCGAATGGGTTAGTCACTGTCTATATAAGCTTGCCGACCAGGGTTCGATTCCCGGCCGGAGCCAAGCTCTTGTCTTTGTGTGATTTCGCCTGGGGCTCTGATCCCGAGGTCGTTAAGAGAATCCAGACATTAATATATCAAAAATATATATGGCTTATTTGAATATGAAAAACACGTAAAAATGTGCAAAATTTATCATTAATTGAATGCCAAGTAACAAACTACCAATTAGCTACGATGGTGAAGATAGGTTGATTTCAATTCTAAGTACAAAATAACTGAATTCGACAGGTATAAGTACAGTAGAATTGTCATTGACTTTTATCTTTCTTCGTGGCCGAATGGGTTAGTCACTGTCTATATAAGCTTGCCGACCAGGGTTCGATTCCCGGCCGGAGCCAAGCTCTTGTCTTTGTGTGATTTCGCCTGGGGCTCTGATCCCGAGGTCGTTAAGAGAATCCAGACATTAATATATCAAAAATATATATGGCTTATTTGAATATGAAAAACACGTAAAAATGTGCAAAATTTATCATTAATTGAATGCCAAGTAACAAACTACTAATTAGCTACGATGGTGAAGATGGGTTGATTTCAATTCTAAGTACAAAATACCTGAATTCGACAGGTATAAGTACAGTAGAATTGTCATTGACTTTTATCTTTCTTCGTGGCCGAATGGGTTAGTCACTGTCTATATAAGCTTGCCGACCAGGGTTCGATTCCCGGCCGGAGCCAAGCTCTTGTCTTTGTGTGATTTCGCCTGGGGCTCTGATCCCGAGGTCGTTAAGAGAATCCAGACATTAATATATCAAAAATATATATGGCTTATTTGAATATGAAAAACACGTAAAAATGTCCAAAATTTATCATTAATTGAATGCCAAGTAACAAACTACCAATTAGCTACGATGGTGAAGATGGGTTGATTTCAATTCTAAGTACAAAATACCTGAATTCGACAGGTATAAGTACAGTAGAATTGTCATTGACTTTTATCTTTCTTCGTGGCCGAATGGGTTAGTCACTGTCTATATAAGATTGCCGACCAGGGTTCGATTCCCGGCCGGAGCCAAGCTCTTGTCTTTGTGTGATTTCGCCTGGGGCTCTGATCCCGAGGTCGTTAAGAGAATCCAGACATTAATATATCAAAAATATATATGGCTTATTTGAATATGAAAAACACGTAAAAATGTGCAAAATTTATCATTAATTGAATGCCAAGTAACAAACTACCAATTAGCTACGATGGTGAAGATGGGTTGATTTCAATTCTAAGTACAAAATACCTGAATTCAACAGGTATAAGTACAGTAGAATTGTCATTGACTTTTATCTTTCTTCGTGGCCGAATGGGTTAGTCACTGTCTATATAAGCTTGCCGACCAGGGTTCGATTCCCGGCCGGAGCCAAGCTCTTGTCTTTGTGTGATTTCGCCTGGGGCTCTGATCTCGAGGTCGTTAAGAGAATCCAGACATTAATATATCAAAAATATATATGGCTTATTTGAATATGAAAAACACGTAAAAATGTGCAAAATTTATCATTAATTGAATGCCAAGTAACAAACTACCAATTAGCTACGATGGTGAAGATGGGTTGATTTTAATTCTAAGTACAAAATACCTGAATTCGACAGGTATAAGTACAGTAGAATTGTCATTGACTTTTATCTTTCTTCGTGGCCGAATGGGTTAGTCACTGTCTATATAAGCTTGCCGACCAGGGTTCGATTCCCGGCCGGAGCCAAGCTCTTGTCTTTGTGTGATTTCGCCTGGGGCTCTGATCCCGAGGTCGTTAAGAGAATCCAGACATTAATATATCAAAAATATATATGGCTTATTTGAATATATATATATATATATATATATATATATATATATATATATATATATATAATATATATACATATATATATATATATATATATATATATATATATATATATATATATATATATATATATATATATATATATATATATATATATATATATGTGTATGTATATATATATATATATATATATATATATATATATATATATATATATATATGTATATATATATATATATATATATATATATATATATATATATATATATATATATATATATATATATATATATATATATATATATATATATATATATATATATATATATATATATATATATATATATATATATATATATATATATATATATATATATATATAAACCTTTCCGGACATGCTAAGTCCTCTCCGTCCATCGGGAAGGGGGTTGAGGGAGTTGGCTCACCATGGAGAGACGGTGGTGCCTGAGTGTTTTTTATGTATATCTACCTAAATATTTAGCTGACCTTATTGACGGGCTGCATACACTAGTACAGAAATATTTAGGCTGTTGAATTAGACTAGATTAACAAAAAAAAGCAACTGAAAATTTCGCAAAATCAATCGCGACATACTTACTGTCCATTTCTTTTCAGAGATAAATTGTTCTGGAGTTTTAAAGTTTTAATTATAAACGTGCTTGGTTATATGAATGTATTTCACTACGATAGTGAAGAAAAAATTATACTAGTCACTAGCAGAATACTGATATAAAAACATTACATATTTTTCTATCATTTCCAAAAAAGTAATAAATTTATGAATAATTTGTTAATAGTGTCCTAAAACTCATGAAATAAGTAATATTTAGAGCTCACTTTGATTTATTTTTTTCTTATTAACGCCATAATACCTAATAGAATGTAGAACTGAAATAACCAAATGTTTGGTGCAGCCGTATCAATGACTTCAAAGAACCAGCTCATTAGATAATTTTTTGTACGTTTCCAATATAAATTACTTCGGCATACTATGATTTCGCATAAATAAGTCAGACATGCATAGTCTCAATAAAATTATCGATGAATGAACAGGCTGATATCTTATTACAGAAGCCATATAATGAATAATTTAACTCACATTTACACACACGTATCCTACGTCACTCAATTCTTATCGTACATACCGTATGTTTGTTTCAATCACTATTAGGGTTTTTGTTCCAAAGCTTTTTTTTTCACCCATCCTACTTACTTTACTCAAATTACATTCAGCATTTCGCACTATATATTGCTCGTTTCTGGTCAAATCTTGCCAAGACTTTTTTGTTATAACATTCAACATTACCCTTTAAAAACTGGACAACTTTCGCATTCAAGCTTAACTCCCGTTTACTTTAACCAAGTTTGCCATATATACCACGTAACTCATGTTTATGTGTGTGCATGTTAATAACATTTCTAAAGAAATATGCATTGCGGGTAAGATTGCTGATGGAGTATATGAATGGATATCTTAATAATAGAAGTATAGTATTTTTTTTTTTTTTTTAGGAAATATTCCTTAGCGTATTAATTTTAATATTATGTTTAGTGTTTCACTACTATTTGAAAATATGTTTATTTTGCTTCTGTTTTGTATCATATACCGAATGTTTTTCACATTAGATAGAATTTTTTTTTTATTTTCCAGTGTTTCAACCCTCTTGGAGAGAGAGAGAGAGAGAGAGAGAGAGAGAGAGAGAGAGAGAGAGAGAGAGAGAGAGAGAGAGAGAGAGAGAGAGAGAGAGAGATAAATTACTCTTTCCCTCTGTTTCAACGCTATTATTGAGAGAGAGAGAGAGAGAGAGAGAGAGAGAGAGAGAGAGAGAGAGAGAGAGAGAGAGAGAGAGAGAGCGCGACTTGATTCCGATAAAACAGATAAAACTGGAGCAAGATAAAGGGGGACCAGGGGCGTCTCTTGAGCCATCTCGATTAGGAGACGATTACAGAGTTGTTGCAGGGGAATCGATGCCTCACTAGGGGACGGGAACACATTCTTGCACTGAGATAAAAAAAAATCTATAAATTTCTGTCATACACAGACACACATACAAACATATATATGTATATATATATATATATATATATATATATATATATATATATATATATATATATATATATATATATATATATATATATATATATATATATATATATATATATATATATATATATATATATATATATATATTTAAGGAAATTGCCTTATGATAGCATGACTGATTTATAGATATCAATATGAATTTTTAATTATGAAAAAAGTGATGAGCTTTAATTAGGATGGATTAACGTTAATGAATATTATCAGTGAATTGAAAATAATAAGAAGACACCAATAACCCGTTTTCTGGTTGCTAGTTTTAAGAACCTAAAACGCTACTTCAGCGGATTGAAATAGCAGCTTTGTGTTTTTGTGTATTGATATCAGACAAACGAAACATAATTTAAAACTAGATATTATTGTCGTCATTATAAATCATTATCAATTTTTCATTCTAATAACATTTAAAGCTTAACCTAATAGTGTTGCCTTTGTCAAAATCGAAGATTTTGCGTAGAGTGTATATTCATCACTATCGTCATTTGTTCGTTTGTTTGTTTACAACTTTACGCAAAAACTATGGTAGTCATGTTGGGTATGACCTAAGGATGAACCGGTAACATTTTAGAAAAAAGTTCATCAAGGTAAAAGTACGTGGTAGCACTTTGAAAATAGGATCGATATCATATAAATGTTAATATTACGCAAAATAACTACGAAAGCAATTTCAACAAAACTTGGAGGACATATGGGGTATGACTAAAAGACCAATCCATTATATTTTGAATAAAATAAATCGAAGTACAAATATGCAGTGGAGTTAAGAATATAATACGACTGCTTGGTGTGGTGAAGGCAAGCTCTCAACAGAGTACCATTCTAGTATTTTCTATGGTATAAAAATAAAACCAAGTATCTCTAAGAATCAAAGGTCACATAACTATACTAAAATTCATAAAATTATAATGCTTTAGTACTGCAGACTGTCTCACACACACAAAAAAAAAAGCTTTTGAGCAATGTGCTGTCTCCCGTGATGCATCGTAATGTGATTAACGGGTAGGCCTATGGTAAGTTTATATCAGAGAATGGTGATCTAAAGATAAAAGGTTTCTTTATCGATTATTTAGGAAACAAGATGTACCTTTATTCGTTATCATTTTGGGTTTTGTAGTTAAAAGCCATTTTAATTTATCAAAATGCACATACCGTTGATTGATTTGTAGCTCATTATCACTTGACTCTATGAAAATAGGCCTACTGTTGATAGTTTTGTAGCTTATTATTTGAATCAATGAAAATAAGAATATTTGGGAGATTTGTAGCTTATCAACATTTGAATCTATCGAAATAAACATACTGTTGAAAGATGTTTAATCTCATCTCTGAATTAATCTACACAATAAACTCTCCAATGACAGAATACTTTATATCAAAGGCTCGTGGATAATAAAAAAAAAAAATACGTGAAAATAGAAGGAAATGAAAACTAACTGATTTTTTTTTTATAACTGGTATAAAAATAAAAGAAGTAAAATTTACCAAATTGATATATCATGCAGTGTTTGCGTCGCTGGGAAAGATTTCCCATTACCGAATATTCAGTTGAATCTCATGTAAATTGACACAGTTCTTCTTGCGATGAGAAATATCTCAGTCAGTAATACGAGATTCAAATAATAATTTTTTGGGGCATTTGAACGATCTTCTTAAGGAGAAATCGATGGTTCATATTTTTTTTATTTTGCATTTAGAATTGTTAACTTCGGAATTTCATTAGCCTGATTCTTCAGCTCATTGAACATAAATTTTCTACTAGAATTTTATGATCTCAATTCTCACACTTCTCTCTGTAATAATTACACTTTATACATACATATGCACATACATATATACACACACACACTAATATATATATATATATATATATATATATATATATATATATATATATATATATATATATATATATATATATATATATTTATTTATTTATATATATATATATATATATATATATATATATATATATATATATATATATATATATATATATATATATATATATATATATGCGTGTGTGTGTGTGTGTGTGTGTGTGTGTGTGTGTGTGTGATTTTCTATTTTACTCAGAAACAGTTTAGGTTAAATGTTGAAGTGTAAAGAAAGATTAGCAATTCAATTTGGTT
>NC_090733.1:92760853-92765853 GCF_036898095.1 Palaemon carinicauda | reverse complement strand
TATGTTGGATATTGTTTCATTGTGAGACCACGACTCATGTCCATATAATAACACAGACCTACCTAAACCGGTGTGTAGTCTGATTTTTATATGTAATTTCAGGCGATTTGATTTCCAAATTTTACTCAACCTACTCAGTCTGGTTTGCTTTTTTCCATTTTTCATTGAACTCTAACTCTGTAATGGAGATCATTCATCTTGAATACCTAAAAGATTTAACCTCATTAACACTTTCTCCTTCCAATGATATTTCATCTATCATTGCATATTCCGTTCTCATTATCTCTGTCTTTCTTCTATTTATCTTGAGCCCAACCTCATGGGATATTTCATGCATTCTGGTAGGTAAGCTTTGCAAGTCCTATAGTGTTCTGGTAATACAGACAGCGTTATAAGCATACTCCAGGTTCGCTAATTTCCTGTTACCAATTCAGTCCAATCCTACTCCACCATCCCGAACTGTTGTATGCGTTACAAAATCCATGAGGAGTTGAACAACACAGGTGACAATAAATTAACTTGGAGTACTCCACTGTTCACTAGAAATTCATTTAATAGAACTCTCATAACATTATTTTTGCACTTACTATGCTTATGAACAGACTTAATCAAATTTTTATATTTGAGAGGAACTCCATTACAACCCAGGACTCTCTAAAGAATTGGACAGTGCACACTATTGAATGTTTTTCCATAGCCCACAAATGGCATTAAAAGTGGATTTCTATATACACATCGCTGTGCAAAATGTCTTAAAACAAAAATTTGCTTAGTACAACTTCTACCTTTTTTGAATCCTGCTTGTTCTTCTCTCAGCTTTTCATAAATCTTTCTCTCTAATCTCTTTAGAATTAGCATACTATATATTTTCATGACAACTGACGAAACTGTAATACCTCGATAATTATTGCAATCAGTCTGATCTCCATTTTTTTTTTTTTTTTTTTTGCCATCTTCACAAACAATCATAGTTCCCATTCTTCAAGATTTGCTTCTTAACACCACATTCTACAAAATAATCTTGTAAGTAGTCTAGGAGTCAATTAATTTTCAGCCAATCGTATCTCAGCAGTTATTCAATCGTATCCCGAGGCTTTTGCTCTCTTTAGTTTTTTAACGATGGCATCGACTTCAAACATAGTGAATTTATTCATGAGCACATCAAGGTCTTCCTCGGCTTCACGTATATCAATCAAATTTTTCTCTTCATATCTCTCATTCATGATTTAAATAAAGTGTTCCATCCAACGTTGCCTTTCTTCATCTTCTGTTGTTATAACATATCCATCTCTCTTTTGATGGGTATATGCTTCTTCTTTGTTCCAGTAGATATTTCATTTATAATTCTATGAGCAGTTCCTATACCATAGCAAAAATATGAATTCATAGCTTTATCAGCCTCATCTGCTTTCCAGTGTAAATATTTTCTTCAGCTTTTCTTTTGACTTCGTTATCAATAGTGGAATACTCGGCATGCTCAGCCTTGTAAGTTTCATTACTTCTTAGACAACTTTCAACAATCAATTTCTGTCTTTGTATCCTGTTGATAGTATCCAAAGTATCATTTAATATCCATGGATTTCTCCTTTTAACTGTATGTCCCAAAACTTCACTGCCAAAAGACTGATATATGTTCTTATATCACGCTGTCCCTTCTCTTCCAACTCCATCTGTTCTTCCTGAGTAGATATATATATTGACTTGGTCTAAGATTTCTTTACCAATACCCTTACACTTGCTCTAACTTCCCAATCTGATTCATCGTTCTAAAACTCCAATTACTAATTCTAAATTTTCATTTAGTATTTATAAACAGGAAGATTCTTAGCACCCCGGTGCGCCCAGGACTGGGGGCCATTCTGTTAATTTTTCTTTCCACAGACTGGGTATATCCAAAGAGGATTCATTGACCAAATTCATCAAATGATAGCCAGTTCCTTGTGATGTGTAGTGGCTATCTAACTAAGGCAAGTGACCCCTGCCGGTCCACACTAATTCTGGTAAGATCAACCTCTAGGCATCAGGAGTAAAGGCCGAAAAGATATCTTGTCTATCGCCTTCAACACAATCCGTTTTTTGTTATATGAAAAAAATTATCTTTTTTGATACAGAAAGAATATCATATCTAACTTGTAACATTTTAAAACTGCGATCCAAATACATAAACATATGTGGTTATAAAGTGCAACTATCTGTATTAACTGAATACAAAATCTATAAACAAAGAGTAAACTGCTATACTTTGGACACTTTCGTCATTATTTATACAAAACGAGAGCCACGAGCAAAAGTAATATCAAAGAAATGAGTTCTCCTCTCGGAAACTACTTTATGTTGGAACCAGTCGTTGTGAAAGACACTATCATTAAACGTTGTTTAGAACGCAATGTTGAACAACCGTCGAAGAAAGAGAGAAAGAGAAACCGCCTGAATTTGGCAAAGGCAATGGTAATTTCCTCTCTTGGATAGATCTGATTCGTTAGAGAGAAAGAAGTAATTTGGTTGTTTCATCACTATATCAACTTCCCAAGAATATTATTTTTGGGTCTACAAAATTTAAAATCTAGAAATTCATAACTAAAATTGATGTGATATTATAATTTTGCATTTCTATCGTGAAATAACAAAAAAAAAAAAAAAAAAAAAAAAAATTCAAGACGTACAGAATTGCACCATATCAAACCCTCACTTCACGACGAGTAACTAAACAGAAAAAGTGTGGGGAGAGATGGCAGGGATGGTGGCTGGGCTAAATGCAGGAACTCGCCGCGTGGCTGGATGCACTTCATTAAGGCAAAGTGTACCCAGAAATCCTGTGTCCAGCTGTGGAGATTAAAGAATTGAAGTAAAGCAGAATACGCGATTGTCCTATACCTGACAACACTGAGATTACCAATCAATTTTTCTTAGCTCAAGGGGTTAACTCCTACAACGTAAATGTTCAGTGGCTAATTCCTCTTGGTACGGGTAGAAGAGACTCTTTAGCTATGGTAAACTGCTCTTCTAGAAGGACACTTCAAATTCAAACCATTGTTCTCTAGTCTTGGGTAGCGTCTTAGCCTCTCTACCATGGCCTTCCACTGTCTTTGATTAGAGTTCTCTTGCTTGAAGGAACACTTGGGGACGCTGTTCTAACTTGATTTTCTTCCTCATATTTATTTTAAGTTTTTATAGTTTATATATGAAAGACCTAATTTAATGTTGCTACCGTTCTTGAAATATTTTACTTTAATTGTTTACTGTTTATCTTATATTTTATTCATTTCATTGTCTCCTTTACTTACAGGAATATTTTTTATGTTGGGGCCATTAGGCTTATAGCATCTTTATTTTCCAACTAGGGTTATAGCTTAGCAGGTAATAATAATAATAATAATAATAATAATAATAATAATAATAATAATAATAATAATAACAGAATGAGAGGAGATTTCGGACCCAAGACCGATCTCTCGTCTTTCCCACCGTTATCCTTACATTAAAGGGTTGGTTGCCTGACACATTCTTTCCAAATACCTTCTATCAAAGGCATCCTCTTTCACCAAACCTCTTCTCTCTATATCATCCTTCACCTTATCTCGCCATCTAATTCTCTGCCTCCCTCTCGATCTTCTCCCCCTAACAGGTTCCTCCCAAACCCTCCTCATTCTCTCCCCATCATCCAATTTCAACACTTGCCCTCACCTTTTGGCTTAAGATTGATTGTCAAATGAAATATTGGTAGGGAAAAAAATACACTTTAAAATATTGTACAGGTTCGTGAGTTGAAATTTATCAAATCCATACTAAAATATGGATTTATATAAAAGAAGATGTATAGATTTTTCATTTGCCTTCTAATCTATTGTGGACTGAAATTTTTAAAACATGCAATTTACTTGATATATTTTCTAATTCATAGTCACAGTCACTAGAATTTAATGCTATACTAAATTCGTTTTGTGATGGGAATATGTAAGTGTTGGAATATATAAAAAAAAAATAATGATATATATGTGTATTTTACTTTATCTCCACTTGAGGTTTAATTTTGACATATGACTTCATATAAATACTAATTACTTCTTCTATGACCTTCCTTTACGAATGATTGATCACCTATCAACCGTTCTGACCCACCCAATTCAGATCTGTTTGATTATTTTATCCGCATCTCGTTTTTGCAACTACAGCAATAGCAATATGCTCACTTGAATAAGACTGTTCTTCATACTAACTTTTTGTTAATGGTTTTGTAACAAATACCTCTGTGTCGTCATTTCATGGCGTTGGTACATCAGTATTCAAAGAACATTTTCCAGTTGTAGTTCAATGCTCTTTTTGAATGCATTTGTAATTTCTGGGCTTTTATCTTAATGCAAATGACTTCACGGACAAAGATATTTCCTTTTGTCCAGGCTCTTTCTAGTATCATATATTTTTATCTTTTCATCACCAAATCACCAACATATGAAAATACGAGTGTTCACATTTTGTAAGGTCTCATAAATATAAAGATAGATTTCAATTTAAGAAAAAATACAATGATGTTCCTTAATTTGTTAATTACGTTTACTTTGTTAAGTAGGAGGGAAATAATTTGGAGTAAAAAGTTTTTAATTATTCTCGAGCTTAAGAGTCACTAATTTATACAAGACTTTTAACAGCTTATTTGTCGCTTTTAGAAAGCAGGTGTGCCTTGGAAGAAGATTATAAATAAATGAAGGGAAGATAAAATGAAAATGGTGTAACTTTCGTCAGTTATATTTTATAGTAACCTTAGGTTGCGGTGGCCTATTGGAAACGTTCCTGTCTGGCATTCTGCTGGACAGGACATCGAGTCCGCTGAAACTCGATAGATTCTTTAGCGTGTGCAACCTCAGCATTCTTGTAAGTTAAACATAAGGGGGGGGGGGGACCAACCTATAGGTCTACCTGCAGAGTCATCAGCAGACATTGCCTGGCGTTCCCTGACCTCCCCCCCCCCCCCCAGGTGTAAAGAGGGTTTGAGCGCTGATCAT
>NC_090733.1:92728353-92755853 GCF_036898095.1 Palaemon carinicauda | reverse complement strand
CTCATCATCATCATCATCATCATCATCATCATAATTATTATTATTATTATCATATTATTATTAGCGAAGCTACAACCATGGTTGGAAAACTATGGAAGAAAATAAAGAAATAAATAAACTACAGGAAAAGCAATGCACAATTAAAATCAAATATTTCTATAAATGCTATGATAGTGGTGGATGGATTTTGCATAGAAAAACAATGTATTCGTAAAAAAATGTAAACAGCATATCCCCCATTTTCCTTCAAGGTAATAAAACTAAGAATACTTGTTATTCTCATTTCTTCCCTTTGGAAACACTAAATGAATAAAAAAGTTAAAGTTAGAATGTTGAAGTTCAAAAGCAGATGAATAATATTAGGAAATTTTAGGCTTCATAACAACCCATATAACATTTTGATTTAGTGAGGATCTATAATGAGTTGGTTACTGTGTGCATAGTGATATTGTAAACATAAAATGATAATTAATAAAAGAAAAAAAAATTGTGGAAAACTGTTAAAAAACAAAAATAAAATTAATCTAAAATTAGTCGTGAAAAATTTTCCCAGCCGTAATTCAGTAAAATACGGGGAACCGTAGTTTTTACCCTACTTTGTTATTATGTTTTACGGATTGGTGACCGTAATATCATTCCTTTACGTCAATATACTTCAACTATTGATTTAAAAGCTCATGATAGAGACGTCTGTTGAAATCGAACCGAGGCCATTTGCGTCAATAGGCTTAGGCGATGATGATGATAATGACGTCAATATATCCGTTTTAAAACAGCAAATGCCTGGCAAAATTTATTCCAGGATTTTTACCGTTTTTTTGTACAGCAATTTTTCAACTGTATAGGATTTGGTTTTTTTTCTTTTCTTTTCATTTAAACAGCGTGAATAAATAAATAAATAGATAAATACATAAAAGAACCAAAATATAGCCTGTATATAATAACATACTGGATTAACATGGACTACAAGTAATACATCCTGTAAAAATAAAACCTTATACTTGAAACTACTCTTCAATCATATAAATTTCTTTGGAATAGGGACACTTGATGAAGTACGACCTCTGTACTCTAAATGGAAAACTATCTAATATAGTCTAGAATCTTCGATGTGAAACCATCTATTAAGTGATACATTATTTGCATACATATTTATTATCTATTTTGATACATTGGGAATGTGATAACTAAAAATCAGGTATCAATTGTAGAGAATTAATTAAAAATCTTTTTTTTTTTTTATTTTAACACAGGACCATCTTCAATAATGATCAATCCTTTTGGTGCTTACAATTGTCATAATTCTTTGAATTATTTCCATATTCAAACAAGAAAAAATATTCAAATAAAATTCAGCTTATAAATTATTTACAAATTAAACTAGAATTTTCCAATTGTTTTATCTCTTCTCCTTCTTTCTCATCTCCCACAAATTTTTTCCAGTTCCCATCTTCTCTTTTTCTCTTGTTTTTTCCCCTATCAATCGCAATTACTGCAATGATCCAAAGCGAAAAAAGGTTTCTTGTCATATCTTAAATATCTTTCGCAATCACTGAAATGTAACTTCCTTTTTATGGCCGGATTTTCTGTGCTTGAGAGCCGACCATGTAAAGAAGGAGATTCAATTTCCTCCAAAATCTTGTAACTCTGGGGCGAATAAGGAATTTCTACCATGATACTTTTCCTTAGTGTTTGGGCCCTTTTGATTTTAAAGCATCGTATACAGAACACAGACCACTAAACAGAGAATTCTGTATTTCCTAATCTAATTTCCTATTTGATACTATAATTATAAAATAATTGACTTAATGTGTGATTTGGGTTTTTAAACATATGAAGTAACAAAGATCTGTGTAAAATTATACCTGGTACACATATATGTTCCTTATTTCTTGTTTGTAATATTTGATGTTATTTCTAAGAATATTATCTGAAATGATCTGATTTAAGGTTAAAGATTGGGATGATATATATTATGTAGATGGATAACTCGTAAACCAATTTCTTTTGATAAGCGAATCAGGAACGATTATATATATATATATATATATATACATATATATATATATATATATACGTATATATATTATATATATATATATACACACACACACAAGGTATATCTCATTAATTCAATGTAGGTATAACTATATTAAAAGTGGGGCAATTTATACTTTTAGTTTTTTTTTCAATATTTTAAAGACGATAGTATGTATATATTAAATGTCCTAAACTACATCTCACAGTTCTTCCTGTTATATTTATTGCAAGCCACACAGCCTATCACCTCATTGTAATGATATATACTGCAAATAGATAAATCTTGAATAGGAAAACTGATTAAAAGAGGAAGAATAGTAATTTTTAATGCACTCGTGTCTACAAAATACCTTTGGGAAAAATAGACTTCAAACACCTCAATAATAATATTCAGAAATCTATGATTGCGGTGGGAAATCATAAATTTACTTAAAAGATAAAAATTTAATATGCTAATAACAAAATAAAGACACAATCTAATAAATACGCTAATAAAGAGTTATCTCTTCACTTCTGAGAGAGAGAGAGAGAGAGAGAGAGAGAGAGGAGAGAGAGATGTGAGTAAACAAACCTCGAATATTCAAGGAATTTCAAATGTTACACTGGGGAATCAACTTAAATGATCTACTGGAAATGAGATTCTTGTGTCGCTATTCTAAGGAAGTTTCTGAGCTGTAGGACTGCATAACGACACCTTGTGGATTCCAAAAATATCCCTGCGTGGTTAATACATAGATTCCAGAATAAGCATCACGAGAGAAGTTTGAGAAATCTGGTTACGAACAAAAATTATTTTCACAAATGAATATTAAGAATTGAACGTAATGGTATAAACAATAATAGTATACAAAGGTATATAGATGTAAACATGAATATATGTGTAATTATGACAAATGAAAAGATCAAAAACATTATTTTTATGCTTAATTAACCAATTAATCTAATGGGATTGTACCATGCCCCTTCTTTCGGTGATCTGGCGAGAGACTGCGAAATATGATGAACAATGAAGGGCCCACTACGAAGAACAATGTTTTTGCCCAGGGAGAAGAAGTGGCACTCATGCGAGATATGTTTTTTTTTTTTTTTTTTTTTTTTTAAGAATGACTGAACCTTTACATGATGTGAGCAAAATATCTTCACGATGCTTAAAAATGTTACAAAATGCATGAGGAACAAGAATCCCCCCAAAAAAAACATATATATATATATATATACTATATTCTATATATACATACATATAAAATTATTATGATAAATATGAGTATGAAAATTATTCTTTGAAGACTCTTCTATATCCAAATTGTGTAAAAATTATCGCTCATTCACGATGATGCCATAATTTTGATACTAGCTTACATGTCATTGGGGAAAAGCTATGAAGAATATGAAAAAGGCAATATTGAGATTTTTCAAAATACTTACCTTGACATTTTATGTAGTGTCTAACAAACGAATAAAGAAATTGACGGCTGAATTGAAAAGATGACTAAATTTTCTATACAATACATGATTAAAATATGTATTTATTGTTGGAAAAAAAAATAATAGAAATTATCGTTAGATTCCGGGTATGATTTTTCCTAAGAAAATATATGAAAACGAGTTTTATATAGATATTATCACACTTTTTTATAACTCCGTATACCACAAAAAAGTGCAAACAATGGACTTTCACACGATATATGAAAATGAACATTGCGATTACTTACACACGCAAAAGCTGAGGTTCAGAAAATTATCTATGCACGCACTAAGTCAGACAGAACCATGAGGGCTCAACAAGTATACTATATATACATATTATTTTTTTCCGTAATACCTCCGTAATAAATAACGCTTTAAACAATTAAAAACGGATATGGAAAGCTAAGTAAATTTCATACATATACTGTAGATCAAATCAATGTTACCAAAAAAATGCGATTGTACCCGAATAACGGATGTTATGTTTTTATGGTAAGTATATTTACGATAAAGATTTTATATATATATATATATATATATATGTATATATGTATATATAAACATGTATATATAAATATATATATATTATATATATATACATATATATATATATATATATATGTGTGTGGGTGTGTGTGTGAGTGTGTGTACATATACACACATACACACACACACATATATATATATATATATATGTATATAAATATATATATATATATATATATATAAATTCAGTTTATATTCTTACGTTTTGACAAACACTAACGAAAAATACCGAAAACCTCCTTAAAAACTACGATAAAAATAAAATGATGTACTTGACTGGTGTGTAAGGATGAAGTCAACATTTATTTCCATAATCTATAAAAAAATACGAGTGCATACTAGCGTGCATGCTCTTTTGCAACCAATAAATTTTGCAATAAATTTATATCGTTGGAGGTCCCGTGGCAAAACAATCTCAAAAGTTGTTTTCAGATTTTTCTAAACTTTTATTCGTAAGAAAACTTTAACGACACTACGAGATCTACGGTGGTGCTGATATAAACTGCCGAATAGATTCCGGTACGAAAAAGAGATTGCTTTAGTTAGTGTATTTATGTCACGGCTCTGTAGCAGAGATCTACGATTCACGGAAAGCTTGCTTAACCAAAGAAAAAATTGAGATCCTAATAATTGTACATATTCATTCTAAGGGTACTTGGTAATGAAAGATATCCTTTGTGGTAGAGTTACATGGATATATATATATATATATATATATAAATATATATATATATATATATATATAACGGATTTTGAGCGAAGCAAAAAATCTATTTTTGGGTGAGATGGCCATGTCGTCCTGATGGAAGTTCCTATAGGGTAGCTTCCTAGGGTATATTACAACTACGGCGATATTCCCAGAGAATTTACCTTAAGGTACCAGAATTCTAACTCCTGGAGCGAATATCCCTCGTGAAAGGGATATCGCGACATATCAGAGGACGTATTCTTGACACGCCACATGGCAATCTGTACCCCGAACAGAGATTTCGTCTCGCAGGGGGCAATTGGCAAGAAACGAATTCGGGAAAGAAAAAGGGGGAGCCGCTCCCAAGGCTCCCTATCTCCCGTTTCGTAAGCGTGCCTGGCGCCAATCCTGGCGCCATCTGTATTCCTTGTAGCGTACACGAGGTGCTACAGATACTGTATGTAGGGAGGGGTCCTACAGCCCTTTCTTAGAAAGGCAAGGGCGGGTCCATCAGGACGACATGGCCATCTCACCCAAAAATATATTTTTCGCTTCGCTCAAAATCCGTTTTTTGGGCTCAAGCCATGTCGTCCTGATGGAAGTATACCAGATCATTACTGTATCTGTGGATTCTCAGAACGTGCCGTACTCCCCGGAGGTAATTTTTCCCGGTCGACTAGACCTAGAGACCTAAGATGTTACCGTTATACATCTTTTCAACTAACTATAAACCATATTAGAGCTTCCTGCCCCCTACAGGGAAGAGTCCTACTAGACTCTGGAAAAGTCTCGAAGAGTACATATACCTATGTATGAATACCAGGCAAGCTAATATAGTGGTCTCGCCCTATATTAAGTAAAGCATAGTTTGTAAAGAACCACTGCGTCAATATGAAATATCGACCAGTTCGCCACACAATACTTGTATTGGACAAAGGTTTATATCCGCATAGGAGGAAACTAGTAAAACCGCCATCGTCCCCTTATGGGACGGGGTCCTCCCGTTAAGGGAAAGCATAAACCAATGCAACATAGCTTGCATAAAGGAACAATTCTATTAGAATTATCCCAGATAAGGTACATAGAATGAATGCTCAATTATACCAATAAATTGACACAGGTGAAGGAGACGCAAGGTTCTCCAGAACAAGTTCATTGACAGACAATAAACAGACAGGTTAACCACAATTTTATATATATATATATATATATATATATAGAAGAGGATAACCCAAAACTTTAAGCATAAGTATGATAGTAAACAGAACTTGTTTATCTGAAAGAAAAAACATTAAATGCCACTTTTAAGATACCGAGGTATCAAAGTCATAAAAGTTTGTATTACAAATCAATGACATTAGCGTTAGAAACGCTCGGCACACATGTCTGCACTTATGCTAGGTTCACCTTTGGAAATGGAACAGTCTACATGGGCACTCAGTGCCCTCACTTAGTTTGTAGTACAGTATGTAACTACACACTCACCCTGGAATTAATCGTCCCAATTAAAACCACTGTTCCTCGCAGAGTTAAACAGTAGGGTTAACGACGCGACCCACTGCTACCACAGATCTCTTTAGTTCCTCTACTTGCTTCGCATAGTGGCGAAAGAACACTCTGGAAGACTTCCAGCCAGTGTATGAACGGAGATGTTCAAAATCCATACAATTAAAGAAATTTAAGGATGAGGCAACTTTCCTCGGATCGTGACCTGCGGGTGTACTGTCAGGATCCGCTCTGCGAATAAAATATGTGATTTTCGCTCTGAGTTGTTTCAGAGATAAATTTGAGCCTGATGTTTCTCCCCTGAATAGTTGACCACCCTTGAAGTCTGAAGTTCTATGAAGATAGACCTTTAGGCATTCTACTGGACATAGAGATGCATCTTCTTTCAGAGGGCAGATTCTCCAGGGACCCCACCTGTTGGTGGGTAACTCATTCTTGGCGAGAAACGTAGGATCCGGAAACAGGTTCAGTTCTCCCCCATCCAGGAACTGAACACGACCTGCCTCTCTCGAGAGGGCTACAATCTCACTAACCCTGGCCCCGGACGCGAGTGCAAATAGGAAAATAACTTTTTGTGTAAAATCCTTTAACGCACACTCTTCATTGCTCAACAGAGAAGCGAAATGAAGAACTTTGTCTAAAGACCATGAAATGGCCTTTGGAGGTGCTGAAGGTCTGAGCCTAGCGCAGGCTTTCGGAACTTTATTAAAGAACTCGTTACCTAGGTCGACCTGGAAGTCTTGTCAAAGCAGACTTACACGCTGAAATCGTGTTAGCTGCCAATCCTTGACCATGGAGGTGGATGAAGAAAGATAAGCAGAAGTCTGTCGAGACTCCTGCGGATTCTTCGCCTTGACAAAGGCCACCCATTTTCTCCAAGATGACTCATATTGCCTTCTAGTAGATTTGCACTTATATTCCTCTAGGAAGTCTATGCTGGCTTTCGAAATCCCGAAACGCTTTCTCACCGCTAGGGAGAGAAAATCATGAGCTGCAGGGTCCGGGTTTTCTGTAATGAAGCGCAGACAGTCGACTTCTGGACTCGCTGGGTCAGAACTGGATCTGGTAGCGGTACAAACTTTAACTGTAGTTCCAATGCCAGGGGGAACCACACGCTGTTCGGCCACTTGTGGGCTACTATTGCTGCTACCCCCCCTTGAAGGATCTCAGTTTGTTGAGGACCCTCAACAGAAGGTTGTGATGAGGGAACAGATAAATCCTGGACCCTCTGTTCCAGTTGAGGGACATCACGTCCACTGCTTCCGCTAAGGGGTCCTCGTACGGGGACACGTACAGGGGCAACTTCTTGTTGTCTTTCGTCGCAAAGAGGTCTATCTGCAGTTCTGGGACTTGATTCAGAATGAAGGAGAATAATCCTGCGTCTAAGGACCATTCCAACTCTATCGGTGTGAACCTGGAAAGAGCGTCTGCTGTCACATTGCGGACTCCTTGAAGGTGAACTGCCGACAGGTACTTCTTCTTCTTTTCCGCCAATCGGAAGATGGCTAACATCACCAGGTTGAGAGGTGGTGACCTCGATCCTTGTTGATTCAAGCATCTCACAACTACCTCGCTGTCCATCACCAACCTTATGTGGATCGAGTGACGCGGGGAAACTTTCTTTAAGGTAAGGAGCACTGCCATAGCTTCTAGAAAGTTTATGTGAAAGGTCTTGAATAGCTTGGACCAAGTCACCTCTCCATCCCTCCTTCGAGGCGTCTGAGTGAATCGTCACCGACGGGGGAGGTGGCTGAAGAAGAACCGACTTCTTTAGAAGTCTGGCTTGGGACCAAGGCCTGAGAAGAGTACGTAGCCGAAGCGGAACTGGTCTTCTCAGATCTCTTCGCACGTTTGATGCATAACTTCTCCAAACTCCGGTTGCATCCTTTAGCTGTGCTCTTAGCACTGGGTCTGTCACCGAAGCAAACTGGAGAGAGCTCAGTACCCCTCTCCTGTTCGCGTCTTGATATCCTTTCGGAATCTAGAAGTCTCTTGACAGAACCCGCTATCTCCTTCCTTTTCTTCGCCGGGATGGAGAAACAGTGTGACAAAAGGTCCCAGTGGATTCCCAGCCACTGGAACTTTTGAGATGGAGAAAGTCGAGACTTTTTTCTGTTGATCTTGAAACCTAGGTACTCTAGGAACTAGATCACTTGACTGGAAGCTTGCAAGCATTCTGTCTCGGATGCTGCCCACACCAACCAGTCGTCCAGGTAGGCTACTACCTGAATTCCCTTTAGGCGTAATTGTTTGAGAGCTACGCTCGCAAGCTTCGTAAAAATCCTTGGGGCTATGTTTAGCCCGAATGGCATGGCTCTGAAGGCGTATAGTCTTCGTTGTAGCCTGAACCCTAGGTAGGGGGAGAGTCGACGGTTGATTGGAATGTGCCAATAGGCGTCTGACAAGTCTATAGAGACGGAATATGCCCTCTTGGGCAGTAAGGTCCTTATGTGTTGCAGTGTTAGCATCTTGAATTTGCAATACACTATGAACTTGTTGAGTGGCGACAAGGCCAGAATGACTCTGAGCTTTTCCGAGTCTTTCTTGGGAACACAAAAAAGCCTCCCTTGGAATTTGATGGACTTCACCTTTCGGATCACATTTTTCTCTCCAACAGTTCTTGAACGTACTCCTCCAGAACGGGGGTGGAGTGTTGGAAAACCCGAAGGCCCGGGGGTGGAGTGCTGTACCAGCTCCAGCCCAGTCCTTTCTTGAGTAGGCTGTGGGCCCAGGGATCGAAGGTCCACCGATCCCGAAATTTCAGAAGTCTCCCTCCTACCGGTATCATCCCACTTGGACTGCCGTCCCGAGGTCTTGCCTCCCTGACCACGACCACCCCTGAATCCCCTTCCCCTTGAGGGGCGCCCAGACGAGCCTCTGGCTGCCCTTCTAGGCTTTGCTCGAAAGGAAGTAGACTGCCCTTCGAACGATGGGGTGAATGCCGTGGACTGTGTCGACACGGCCTGGGGTACCCACTGAAAAGTGGTCGGGGTTTGTGCCACGATCTGGGGCACTGGAGGCAATGGCAATTGCAGTTGCTGTTGCTGTCTAAAAGGCTTGGCTGGCCGAGACGGTAGCCTAGTCCTCATAGTCTTCCTCTTTGGTTGAGGACCCTCATCCGGGGAAGACTTTCTTTTGATAGCCAGGCCCCACTTCTGGAGAAGGTTTCTATTCTCCAAGGCGGCCTTATCAACTACTTCTTTGACCAAATCGGTAGGGAAAAGGTCTTTGCCCCAAATGTTGGAGGAGATTAGTTTCCTTGGCTCGTGCCTCACAGTAGCCGAGGTGAACACGAACTCCCTACAAGCTCTCCTCGCCTTGACGAAGCCATAAAGGCCCTTCGTCACTGTGGCCAGATGAGTCTTGGCCACCACCATGAACATTTCATGAACCTTGGGGTCACTTGCCATCGTCTCAAGAGTAGTCTGAAGAGACATTGAAGCAGCGAGTCTTTCTTTTGTCTCGAACTCTCTCTGCAAGAGAAAGTCAGACAGCTTAGGGAGGTCCTCGCCGAACTGACGTCCGGCGATATCAGCCTCCAACTTCCCAACTGAGAACGTAAGATGGACGTCCTTCCAGTCTTTGTGGTCCATAGGTAGGGCCAGCGACAAGGGTTTACACTCCTCCAGGGAGGGCCTCGACTGCTTTTAGTACAGCTGCAAACCCTTTCTGTAAAAAGGGGAAGGCTCTAGCAGGAGAGGACACAAAGGAAGGGAGCTTCTTGCTCAATGCAGCTACTTTTGAGTTAGAGAAGCCCCTCTCTTTCAACGAGGATGAAAGCAGAGCTTGAGCCTTAGTATGGTCCATCACTATGACCTCCTTCGGCTCTGTCTCCTCCTTTGAAGCTGGTTCCTACCTCAGCTGGACACATGGTTTAGCATCTGAGCACAAGGGAAGGTCTTTCACATTGAGCCTTTTCTGGGGCCCATGTGATTCTGCAAGGCTCTGCATCCGCAGTTCCATTGCAGCCGCCTTCTCCTGATTCTCCTTCTGCATTTGTTGGATCATTCCAACAATAGAAGAGAGGGCCTGTCCCAGCTCTACTGGGAGACCGGCCGATGTTGAGGGAATAGACTCCGGAATCTGAACCGGAGTAGCCGACACCTCGTCGATCTCTTCCTCTACGACGTCCGGGGCTTGAACTTCATCCTGGCCTTCTCCCAGGAGGTCTTCTTCCAAACGCTCGGCCACGTCAGACATCCTGTCATCTAACTGGATGTCATGCATCGCGACCGCGACTTCAGCATCCACCTGGATCTGACTTTGGGGGATCTCCTCTTGAGGCTGGGAAATCACAGCATCAGCTGATGCCTTAGGGAAAAGATACGCCCTCATCTTCTCGCTTGGAAGATAAGGGCCAGAGGTGTTCTTTTGGAAGCCCATTACCCAGGTACGAAGCTTCTCCCTTGCTATACCCCTTGATTCCGCCGTCCTAGGGGTATCAAAGGCCTCAGTAATCAGGTTAGTGCACATAGTACATACCTGAGGGTCCCAATACTGGAGATCATCCTTGGAGACAGCGCATGCTGCGCGTCTCCTACAAAACTCATGTCCACAGAGATTCTTGCTGCGGACGTTGCAGAAAACATTTCCGCACTTCGGAAGGTCCTCCTGTAAAGAGAAGAAATTTCCATGAGTATCAAGTGAACTATGTATCACTGGATATGCATAGTATAGCATAACAATTCAGAAAGGAAAGACACACACTTGTGTTTCCCTCACAACCCATTGTTGCAGCCTTCCAGATAATAAAATCAAATGGTTAATCTCTTCTAGAGTAACCAATGCAAAGTTTCCAGAGGAAACAGGTGGAGCTCACACCTAAGCAATAACTTTAAAATCCTGGATAATAGACAGGAAAGAACTCACTTTCCTATCTGTAGGGCAACAGCAAAGGACTTGTGCAAGAAAACACAAAAGTGTTAGAACACACAGTGCTGTACCAAAACCCATACTATAGTTTTCTTCTTACAGTATATGTTATACCGAAGAATACTGGTACAGTATAGGAGGTTACGTGCCGGCCGGCACACACCATGACTAGCTTTAAAGTATACTACTTAACAGCTATAAGGCGGCAGAACGCTGGTTCAAATGCCAATGCCGGCCGAACTACACAAGGTAGTACCCAGCTGCCGGCCACACTCTTGGTGACCGGCTGACATTAGCCGGCCGGCAAAGGTACAGGACCGATGCCAGTCGGCAGCAAAAGAACCAGAGGACTACAACCGCCCGGCTGCCGGCCTCATAGGCCGGCAGCCGGGTCGGGTACAGCACTAGAAGAAAAACAGAATGGATGCCGGGATGAGAGTGTACACTACCTCCAAGCCCGGCAATCCGAAAGAGTGCAAATAAGGAAGGGGAGAATCTAATTCAGGCTTCCTGACCAATGCCGTCTGACTCTGCAGGCCAGCATGGATGAGGGACCAAGGGAGGTCCGGGCAGCACTCAAAGCAGAAGACCCTTGCCGGCCGGCAAGGGACTGAGTCAATTCCACATCCTAACCTATTCTAGGTCCAGATGTAGAATGACGTACAGTACTGTAATGGCTAGGCCATTACGGAGATAGAGGGGGAAGGGACAAAAGAGGGTCCTACCAACCTTGCCTTAGTGACGGATCACCCGCAGCCAAGAAACTCATCTTAGCCTAAGGGAGATCCAAGGGGGGAGGCCAGCAATACTTGCCAGCTCCCAGAGCACCAAAGCAAGGAAGGTGTTGCTACTCCCAGGGAAAGAAACTTATCCTCCGCCGAGAACAGCAACAAGGACTAGTCTGGTAGATCACAAAAGAAGGAATCATATCCACAGAAACCTTCGGTAGTGACCTAAGGAGGCTAAGCCACCTTTGTCTGTGTCAGGCCAGCGAGGGAGACTCTACCCCAAGCCAGACAAACACAGACTCAGACTAAAAAACTCTGTTGTTCTGTCCCTCTTTGAACCAGACTTACTGGAACAGGAAGGTACAGTAACACCCCAGTATAGTTTTATCGAAAATTAATTCAGATAAACCACTTACGGATAAGCCCAAGGCTTAAACAGAGGGAAAGGGATTGCATACCTTCTCCGAAGAAAAGAAAGCAACCGGGGAGTATGAGAAAGTATACTAAGGCTCCATAAGCAACTTAGCCTAGGCACCAAGAGAATCGATTACCTAAATCACCGAAACTCACTCGTATACTATCTTGGAAATATTCCACACAATCTTAAATGTATAAAACATAGCCTAAAGCTTCAATAAAATTTTAATACACTCGGAAAAACCAAAATCATGCATGAAGTACTAGGACCAAACGACTAGGCTACATGGCCTAGCATAGGCCAGAATGGCGAATACTTCGCCAAAATAATACTAAGCACGAAAGGAAATAGCTAAAATTTATTAAAGCAAAACAACCGGGAATGTCGCTCTGACTAACTAAACTTATACCTATCGAGCCACAGCGTCCATGACGCCTCCGGTAGGCTACGGCTCTTGTAACAAAGATTAATCCTATTAATCACTCAAAAAATTACCAAGAGCTTACATTTATACATAAAAGACATGGTACTCAACTTATCAGAGGCCGACGAAGACGGAGAAGCCATGAAAAGTAGAATAAATCCAAGATTTGCGAGAAACACAGGAAAAAACACCAAGTTGTGAAGCTACGCAAAAAGGAATACAGATGGCGCCAGGATTGGCGCCAGGCACGCTTACGAAACGGGAGATAGGGAGCCTTGGGAGCGGCTCCCCCTTTTTCTTTCCCGAATTCGTTTCTTGCCAATTGCCCCCTGCGAGATGAAATCTCTGTTCGGGGTACAGATTGCCATGTGGCGTGTCAAGAATACGTCCTCTGATATGTCGCGATATCCCTTTCACGAGGGATATTCGCTCCAGGAGTTAGAATTCTGGTACCTTAAGGTAAATTCTCTGGGAATATCGCCGTAGTTGTAATATACCCTAGGAAGCTACCCTATAGGAACTTCCATCAGGACGACATGGCTTGAGCCCAAAAATATATATATATATATATATATATATACATATATATATATATATATATATATGTATATATATATATATATATATATATGTAATAATTAAAATAGTTAATATTACATGTTTAAAACACATGACGTAATATGTCATGTTGGATGAAGGTGCTAGCCGTGGGACTTGCTGTAGTCATTCAAATCATAAACAGGACGTACAATGCAACCTCGACAATGTGACATTTTTCTTAACTGTCAACACATTGCCTCAGCGTGTGAAAGTTTGTGACGTCACCGGATGTAGGTGTCTTCCGAGATTGTGACGAAACTTATATAAACTAAGCATACGATATCTGTGATATCGATAAGTTAGTCAGTTCATATCTATACTTCACCATACTTGGTCATCTGACCAACCCAGCTTCCTCCAGTGATGGAGATGTTTAACTCTGTTGTTTTTATAGAATAAATACTTTAAAGCTAATAAGATGTATTCTGTTATCCAGTTACACACATCTGAAACAACACATACTCAATGTGTGCTTATAAAAGTAGCACACCAATAAATGGTGGCAGCGGTTAAACTCTAAGAATTAGAGAAAGATCTTCAAGACTTCAAAATAAAAGCTGTAAAACCAGAGAAAGATCTTCAAGACTTCAAAATAAAAGCTGTAAAACCAGAGAAAGATCTTCAAGAACTCAACATTATCTACATGAATCTACAATTTTAACTAAGTATTATAGTCCAACGGAACAGTTAACATTAACGAATGTTATGAATACAAAATGAATCTTCAATCAACATCCTAGGAAACCCAAGGACTGGCGTTCAACAATTGCAAAACATACCCAGGAAGCACTACATTCAACAAGAAACTCGAACGAGACATCGCTAACAAAACATCGAGAGAGAGAGAGAGGACATGTCGACATCACACAGACCCATATATAAGCTAAGTACAAATTTTTGAATTCATTCCAGTTTGGGCAGTGAAGTGTAGTTATCACGAGTCGTTAGTCGATTATTACTGGGGTGTGTGAATTGCTAATCTTTGTTAAAGGAAACTGTGTTTAACTCCGAATTCTCATTTAGAATTTTTCTCTCTTTGTGCTAATTCCTTTTTCTTTCAGAAATTCTCGGGAAATGTTTTCGGATTAGTAACATTGTTTGGGGAATTTTGTTATACATATGCGTTTACGCAGTGGGCGTCTGTACTCATATAGATATTTTGATAGAATTGCAAGGGGTCGAAGAGATAGGAAAAAAAATACAGCAGTCATGACTCCCCCTGTGAGCCCTTCCCCTGGACCTAGTGGTGTAGGCCAGACTAATCCTCCTCCAATTGTGACGCTTGTAAATGCCAGGTCAGCAATCCTTCCTTTTCAGGGTCGAGTCAACGGGTTCTTGCCACAAAATGTGGAGTCATGGATTTCATCCGTCGATGCCCATTTAAATGCCAAACAAATCTTAGACCCTTTTGTACAATTACAAGAAGCTAAAAGTTTTATAGATTTTTCTAAGGGGGATGCGAGTACGTATTTAAGAGGTGTTTCATTTCAAGAAGCAGTTACCTGGGATGATTTCAAACTTAGGTTACGCGCGATCTATGGGGGTGAGGAAGCCTTGGATGTAGTATTAACGTTACAAAATACACTTAATCAAGCCACTATGAATCGGCTTAATGTTATTGAGAGAGCAGCTCTCATAGCTGATAGGCTTAACGAATATCAGGACATTTTAGGTCATTCCACTTGGGTTACTAACGATAACATCTCCGTGAAAGATTTTTTACGATTAATGTATTTAACTTGCATGACACTTATGTTGCCTGAAGCTTTAGTGTGGTGTTTTGATAAGAAGTTAACGCCTGCAAGTACGGAATTGGATGTCTATAAACAGATAAAGAAACACATGTCCAAGTGTCCAGATCTCGATCCCGTGTTAACTCAAGTTTTTGCAAAGACTGAAACAAAGCCACAAACAGTGAACGTAGTTAGCAGTCCAGTAGCGGGAATGACGTGTTATAACTGCAAACGTCAAGGTCACTTAAGCGCAGACTGCAGAACGAGATTTTGCTCGATTCACAACACTGCAACGCATTCATATAGTCAATGTTACTCGCGTCAGACAAAACAATATCCAAGAAATACACAGTCAATTCCACAGTCAGTTCCATATGGAAATAAAAAGAAAAATCCTCATTTTAACAATAAGAAGAAACAACCGAATGTCAATGCAGTTCAGAGTCCAAAACAAACAAACACTTCTTCAAATATCGCTGAGCCTGGGTCGTCAAACCAGACCTCGCAAGGTCAGACTAATTTTCAGAATGTGCAGAGCAAAGCAAATACCACATAGTTAACTCTAGAGGGGAAGAGCGTGATGTTGGGTCAAGGTCATTCATGTCAACATCAATAGTATTGAATAATCAATTTAATGTTTTATCAGATAATTGTGAGACAATAGATTTTCCTATGAAACACACGGCCGAATTAAGTAAAACAGTGCATGCTCCCGTAGATTTGCAACGAATTCATACAATAATAAGCCAAAATGAGTTACGGCCAACCTTATATGCTGTAAATTTAGAACACAAATCCTTTACGTTATTTTTTGACTCTGGTAGTCCACGTAATATCATGGATTTGATGACACATCATTTGTTGTTTTCGAACTTTCCGATTGAAAAATCCGGAATTAGACTTTCGGGTATAGGAAATAATGAATTAAATGTCATAGGCATAACTCATGTTCAGTTCAGAGTCGGTAATCGCACGTTTGCTGATACATTTGTTGTTGTAAAAAACATTAATATGTATCCAGCTGTAATTATAGGATACCCATCTATGGGAAATCAAAACATTATCTCAGCCCCTGCCAAGCACGGCGTGTATATCAAAGGGATATTCTATAAGTCTTCTAATACCTTAAAATCAGTTTTGGATAAAATGGAGACGACAAATGTAACCGTAACGTACGTTGAAGAACCAATAACTCGTTCACCCGTAATATCATCTTGCAAGCAATCTATCGAACCAAACCTACCTTCGAATTTAATAGTGCAAATAAAGAAAACATTACCGGGATCTGAAATATTAATCCTTTCCGATACTTTGAAAACTAACGTATTGTCTGTCACACAAGCTATTTATACAGTAGGCTCACATCAACAATGTAATATTGAAGTCTGTAATCATTTAAATAACACTTTAGTCATTCACAAAAATCAACATATCTTGGATGTAGAAGTTTATAAACATCGTATTCTTACCGTTGCTGAAATCAATCACTCTCAATCAGTTGCGGATGAATCCCTTTTGCGATCTATTAAAAATAAAATCAATAAGGACATTCAAGACGAAGAAATTCAGCAGAAAATTTTTGAACTTTTAACTAAATATCATATGTTTTTTCCACTACGGATGGATCCTTAGGAAAAACAGATGTGATCGAGCATCAAATAAGGTGAAAGGACAAGCAGAAAATTATCTATGTACCCTCGTACAGACTCCCTATGAAATTCCAGAATGAAATAAATGATGAAGTAGGTAAAATGTTAGAGGAAGGAGTCATTAGAAAATCAAACAGCCCTTATAATTTTCCTTTAATAGTTGTACCGAAAAAAGATCGAACATGGCGTATCTGCGTCGACTTTCGTCGTCTAAACGAGGAAACGATCCCTGATCGATTCCCAGTGCCATGTACTGACGATATTTTGTCTTTGTTAGGTCAGAATAAATATTTTACCAGTTTGGACTTACTTAAAGGCTTTCACCAGATATCATTAGAAGAAGATAGTATCCCATACACAGCCTTCAGCACAGCCAGGGGACATTATGAATTTTTACGGATGCCTTTTGGTTTACGTTGTGCTCCTATAACATTTACAAGAATGATTAACATAGTGTTTGGAGACTTGTTAGGGGATATATTGCATGCCTATATGGATGATCTTGTAATCTTTTCCAACACCTTAGAAGAACATCTACGTTAGTTAGAACTAGTACTACGGAGATTAAGACAACATAACTTAAGGGTAAAGATTAGTAAGTGTGAATTTTTCAAAACAGAATTAATATATTTCGGTTTCATGGTGTCAAGCCAAGGTCTTAAAGTAGTCCATGATAAGGTGTCGGCTATACGTAATTTTCCCATACCTACTAATGTCACGGGAATACAGCAATTTCTGGGTTGTAGTGGATATTACAGGCGTTTTATACGCAACTATTCAATAATAGCCGCTCCTTTAACTGATCTTACGAAGAAGGGCGCAGATTTCATATGGTCTGAGCAACGTCAACAGGCGTTTGATACTTTGAGAGATTAACTGTGTAGTTCTCCTATCTTAAAATTTCCTGACTTCGGTAAGGAATTCTTCATTGCAACAGCCGCCTCAGACTTAGGAGTAGGAGGGGTATTGCTTCAGCAATATGATAAACAATTTTTCCCGATAGCTTTCTATTCTCGAAAATTGAGAACTTCCGAAAGTAAGTATGCAGTAATAGACAAGGAAGGGCTAGCTATTGTTAATTCGCTAGTGCATTTTAAGTTCATAATTTACGGTTATCCCGTTAAGGTTCTTACTGACCATAAACCACTAACAGAGTTCTTTAAAGGCTTCAACCACAGCCCTGAACGAACTCGGTGGCATTTGATCTTTCAAGATTTTGGCGCAAGAATCGGGTATTTACCTGGGAAAGCAAATATCATTGCGGATGCATTATCACGCAACCCCGTGTCATCTTGTACGGAGCCTTTAGCTGAATTAATAGATATATCAGCATCCATGCCTATTGTAAAAACAATATCTGAACAAGAAGATTTAGGCTGGAGCGCTGAATTGTTACAGACTGAGCAAAGAAAAGATCAGAAAATAGAAACAATTATAAATGCTTTGAAAGGCAATCATAAGGAAAAGGAATATATAAAGTATAAGCAGCAGAATTATATAATCAAAGATAATATTCTGTGTAGGACTGTGACAAGGAAAACCCGCAATACACCACATGTAACTAACGACCAGGTAGTAGTACCAATCTCACTTATTTCCACTGTCCTGAATTGGTTGCATTCAAATCCATTACATGGACACCCGGGGTTCTCATTAATGTCACAGAAAGCCAAATCATTGTTTTATTGGCATACAATGCTTACAGATATAAAAAGACACATAGCTAATTGTCGCACATGTCAGGATAACAAAGGGCATACGAAAACACCTGTCAGCCTAGGAGCTTATCCTGTGCCCAATCAACCCTTTGAAAGAATACATTTAGATTTGTTAACAGGATTTTACGAGTCAGACAGAGGAAATAGGCACCTCTTAGTAATTATAGATGCTTTAACTCGATATACAGAACTAATAGCGCTTAAAACTAAAACTGCGATGGAATGCGCTAGGAAGTTTTACGAGTGTTACATTTGTAAACATGGAATTCCACACATGATAATCTCAGACTCGGGTGGTGAATTTAATAATCACTTTCTTACCTCATTTTGTGAATTCCTCAACATAAAGAAAAAAAATACCATGATAAATCACCCAGAGTCGAATGGGCTAGTGGAAAGAGCAAATAGGAAGATATTGAATATATTGAGGGTAACACTAGGGGGATCAGACCCCAACTGGGATATTGCAATACCGGCGGCACTGAGTACTCTGAATCATTCATATCATATATCAATTAAAATGTCACCGCATGAAGCATTGTATGGTACCCCCAGTTAGAACGCCTTTCCATGAATTAACGCCTACAACTAATCTATCAAATCCTTTAAAAGAATGTATAAATGCAAGTATAAGTCGATATGATATCCTTTGAAAGAATTTAGAAGAATCACAAATCATAATGAAAAGGAATCATGATAAAACAGCGAAACCAACTAAAACATATACCGTGGGTGATAACGTATATATTCAAATCAATGTACGAAAAGGGCTCAATTACAAACTAACACCTAAGTTTGAAGGCCCATTTAACATTTTGGAAACATTAACGGCCAATAGGTTTAGAGTTCAAAACGTATCCCAACCCACGGATGAGAGAATAGTACCATTGGCTCACATAAGAAATTAAAAAGAAAAAAGAGGAAAAGAAGTGAGGGAAATTTTTTTTTTTTTTTGTTTTATGTGATTAAAATTTTTCTTTTTAATACAGGAGTAATTACATATATTTTTCTCGTTACAGGTTTGCAAGATGAATTTTTTGTTGTTGGGAGTGATATTGTTCGCTCAGACATTTTTCTCGTGTGGGATGAGCTCTAAAACTAAAAGTATAAATTTTAAATATGGCACTATAGTTGAAAAACAGAAGACATTTTTATTACATGAACCAACTGTAATTGTAGAAGTGAATATGCAAGCAATTTTTCTTCAAGAGAATGATGTCACTAGCTTAAGAACCGCCATTTCAAGGTTTTCTGCCTCATTGGATGAGTTGCATAGAAGACATTTTCATTTGACTACAGAGAGTTTGCTTGGATCAACATTAAAAGTTGCAGAGATGCTATCTGATGACTTGAAAATAAGACTGACGAGACAGGATCTTTGGCTTATGACCTTTTGATGTGGACTGTAGGACACGAACATAAAGAAAGACGGAATCCGTTTATTTATGCTGCATTAAGCATCTTTGGGTCTGTTGCAAGTTTAGGTTTAGGAATTTCCAATCATCTTAAAATTAGTAATCAAAATAAGAAAATTGAGTTCTTGACTCATGAAGATGAATTGATTATGTCAGAACTAAGGAATCAGTTAGCTTCAATCAATAAAATTATGGATTTAGTAAATGAACATTAAAATAATATCGTTCAGATTATGGAAGTACAGGATTTGTTGGCAACATCAACGTATTATGATTCAAAGATAGATCACATACATAACAGAATTGCACATTTCATTGAGAAATCCAAGGATTATGTAGAAGCTATCACGTTAGCAACTAAAGGTGTATTGTCGCCCCATTTGTTGCCTATAAGTTACTTAAAGTTAATTCTGGAGAACGGAAGGGATAAACTAGGCTATGTTCCTTTGTTAGACGAACATTGGTTAGAATTTTATTACAGCCTAATTACAGTAAACGTAGATAACAACAAGATTATGATTACAATTCTCTTTGATTCTTCTGATGCCTGGTAATCTTACAGGATATCACCATTTCCGACTTTCATGACGAATCACTCAAATCCAGTAATATCCAGTTTGACAGGACACATATTGATTTCCCCAGACAAGGAAACATATACGGTCATTAAAGACTTAAATCAATTAACTCACTGTTCAGACGCAATGGATAGAAAAATATGTACAGCTGACTCATTTGAATTCCATAAAAACTTAATGGATTCATGCGAGTTAGGTATAGTGCTAGACGGTGCTCTCTCCCATACAAGTGAAAATTGTCTGGATAAGCTTTATCCCTTTGACAATAATGAGTTCAATTGCACACTGAACAATGGCTCGTGGATACGATACGACAAGGACGGCTTCAATGTATCATGCCCTGACGGATCCACGTCCTTCACACACATCTTCGTCGCAGCAGATGGTTGTATCGGGACTTCCCCTAATTCCATGGTGACTGGTCTACGGACACTCATCAGAGAACGAGCCTACTTCGCGAACTTTACGTGGACATCTACAATGCCAGCACTCCCTCTCCCGTATAACAGACATGTGGCAAAGCGGTTGATGAAGCTTACCGAAAGGGACCACCTGTCACCGACTTATAAGGAAATCCTTCACCCCATACTACTAGCAGGTCTGGCGTTCATAGTGGTGATATTTATCGCCATGAACATCCTTGTTTGGCGTAGGTTACGGCACAGCATGCAGCTACAAAGGAACTTTTCGCCTAGTCCCGACAATACTCCATACTTGATTCAGTTTAAAGCCGTTTGAGTGGCCACCTCATTCGCTAAAGGAGTAAATTGTCGGGAAGTGTTTGTAAGAAAAGCTGTTAGTACGCTAGTAATATGTAATTGAAGAAATTTTCTACATTTGCATTGTTAAATATACATTTAAAACAACATTTAAAAAAAAAAAAAGTTATAAATCATTTTTTCTCTCGGCATCTAATAAAAATATATAAGCCGGAATGTTAAAAAGAAAAGAGAAAAAAAAATATATATAACAGAATCTATGGGCATCTAATAAAATATATCAGCCCTATATATAAATATATATATATATATATATGTACGAAACCGTGGTACGTGTACGTACCAGGAATTCGTGTTTGTGCACTAAAAAATTGAGTATTATGTTAATATGTTTCTGACAAAGGTAACAATTATTCTTTAACAAGTTACCGAATCATATGTAAGTCAGTAGTTTTTTTTTTGGTACCATATAATCATTTGCAAGCAATGTACCATATATATGATCTTGATTTTGTCATGCATTTTTCTTTTTGCTTTGATAATATCTTTTTCATATGCATTATTGTTATTATTTTTTAATGTGCCTATTTGGACATTCGTCCTCGTTTGATTATGGCTAAAGTTAAACAAAGAATAATACATATGTCCAGTCACACCTAGTAACCATGTTTTGGCTTGTTAAATTTTTGTGAAAAAATTGAGATAGCTGGCCGAGCTTATGTAATAATTAAAATAGTTAATATTACATGTTTAAAACACATGACGTAATATGTCATGTTGGATGAAGGTGCTAGCCGTGGGACTTGCTGTAGTCATTCAAATCATAAACAGGACGTACAATGCAACCTCGACAATGTGACATTTTTCTTAACTGTCAACACATTGCCTCAGCGTGTGAAAGTTTGTGACGTCACCGGATGCAGGTGTCTTCCGAGATTGTGACGAAACTTATATAAACTAAGCATACGATATCTGTGATATCGATAAGTTAGTCAGTTCATATCTATACTTCACCAGACTTGGTTATCTGACCAACCCAGCTTCCTCCAGTGATGGAGATGTTTAACTCTGTTGTTTTTATAGAATAGATACTTTAAAGCTAATAAGATGTATTCTGTTATCCAGTTACACACATCTGAAACAACACATACTCAATGTGTGCTTATAAAAGTAGCACACCAATATATATACATACATACATACATATATATATATATATATATATATTATATACATTTGTATATAAGCATACATACACACAAATATATATATATATATATATATATACATATATATATATACATATATATATATATATATATATATATATATTTATATATATATATATATATATATATATAATCCATTTATATTCTTACGTTTTGCCATACGACAACGAAAAATACCGATACCCTCCTTAAAAACTGCAATAAGAATAAAATAATGTACTTGACTGTTGTGTAAGGATGTCAACATTGTTTTCCATAATCTATAAAAAAGTACGAGTGCATACTAGCGTGCATGCTTTTTTTGCAACCAATAAATTTGCAATAAATTTGTGCCTTCATAGTTATTAATGTTATAAAATGAAAACGGTTACAAGTGTTATGAACACCAGATATTTTTCAAGCATGTAGCCAATAATCTTGCTAGCTTGCCTGCTTGTTTGCAACATATGTATTATTGCGAAAAACATGAAACGACAAGATGAATCTTTAGTTATTGTTGTAAAGGAAGAAGATTTTTTTTTTTTTTTGGGGCAACAAATTCTCTTGTTTCGTTAAAGGTCCCGTGGCTAAACAATCTCAAAAATACTTTCAGATTTTTCTAAACTTTGATTCGTAAAAAAAACCTTCAAGATACTTCAAAATCTACGGTGGTGCTTATTTAAACTGCCCAGTAGATTCGGTTTAGAAGAAAAGATGGTTTTAGTTAGTGTATTTATGTCACGGCTCTGTAGCAGAGATCTACGATGCACGGAAAGCTTGCTTAACCAAAACAGAAATTAAGATCCTAATAATTTTACGACTTCATCTGATGGTACTTGGTAATGAGAGATAACCTTTGTGGTAGAGTTGGATGGGTATATATATATATATATATATGTATATATATGTGTATATATATATATATATATATATACATATATAAATATATATATATATATATATACATATATATATGTATATATATATATATATATATGTATATATATATGTATATAATACATATATGTATATATACATATATATAAATAAATAAATATATATATATATATATATATATATTTAATCATCATCATCATCATCATCTCCTCCTATGCCTATAGAGTCAAGGGGCCTCGGTTAGATTTCACAAGTCGTCTCTGTCTTGAGAATTCAATTCAATACTTCTCCATTCATCATATATATATATATATATATATATATGTATATATATATACATATATATATACATATATATATATATATATATGTGTGTGTGTATATATATATATAAATATATATACATAAAAGTATATATATATATATATATATATACATATATATGTATATATATATATATATATATACATATATATGTATATATATATATATATATATATATTATATATATATATATATATAAATATCATCATCATCATCATCATCATCTCCTTCTACGCCTATTGAGGCAAAGGGCCTCGGTTAGATTTTACCAGTCGTCTCTCTCTTTTGAATTCAATTCAATACTTCTTCATTCATCATATATATATATATATATATATACATGTATATGTATATATATAAATATATATATTTTATATATATGTGTATATATATATATATATATATATATGATAAATTTTGCACATTTAGACGGCAAGCTTGTACAGACATTGACTAAACCACTTGGCCACGAAAAAAGTGGCCAAGTGGTTTAGTCACTGTCTGTACAAGCTTGCCGACCAGGGTTCGATTCCCGGCCGGACACAAGCTCTTGTCTTTGTGTGATTTAGCCTGGGGCTCTGATCCCGAGGTCGTTAACAGAATCCAGACATTAATGTATCAAAAATATATATGGCTTATTTGAATATAAATATATATATATATATATATATATATATCTATATATATATATATATATATATATACATATATAGATATATAGATATATATATATATATATATATACATAAGAGAGAGAGAGAGAGAGAGAGAGAGAGAGAATATTGATATGATCAAGCATAAATAACTTTTTATACAATAATTTGAGCCGAAAAAAACGTGTATATTAAATCACTTCAGCGTCATTGGTGATTCTCCAAAATTTCTTAAATCCGAGTTTTCTATAATTCTAAAAAAAAAAAGAATGTATCAATAGAGTATATCCTAAAAGCAAATATGTTAATAAAAACTTCCTAATTTTCAAAGAAGTGTTTAGTATTTAAGATTAAAGAAAAAATATAATAGGTTATGAGATGCAATATCCAATATCCGTAACCTTCTGGCTTACGCAATTTTATTCTTAATAAACTCCATCATGTTATCTGAATTTCTGTTATATAAAAGTCATGTAATAATCATAGTGACAGGCAGCTCTAACATTTGAATGTATTACTTTCATTAGCAGACTAGTCACCATTAAATTATTACTTGAACCGTAATATTTTCAGGGGAAAATAACCTACCATTAATATTTCTGGAATAATTAAATTATTTTCAAACAGAGACTATAGATTGCAGATATATCTATTTATATCACTAGTTTTAAGACTAACTGAAATTACATTACGAATTACTGAACAAAACACCTATCTTTAACATAAATATATTTTAACCACTTTCTACCAATGAAGACCATATTGTACAAGGCAATTTTCTTTGTAATATAAAAGATTTGGCTTCTTCACTTTCTCATATCAATGACAAATGTCTATTGTTTTAATTAAGTTCACAAATTGGGTATCAAACTTGATATTAAAAAAATACACACACACACACACACACACACACACACACATATATATATATATATATATATATATATATATATATATATATATATATATATATATATATATATATACCAGAGAGTGGATGATGCTTGTATATTCAACATACAGGTGTAAAATTTTTTTTAAAAGGGTGGGAGTTTAAAAGATATGATAATATCTTGTGATGGGAAAGTAAAACCAATGTTAAGTATAGAAGGAAAACGTAATCACTTTAATTTCTATGCGATACTACAATTGTTGTGGATAAACAAACAAACGGAAAATTCATTCAGATATGGATCGTAGAATGATCTTTCATATGAAATATTGCCTCATATTTTGATATATGATCCTATTCAATAGAGAAGGATTTGAGAGCGGATGCATCAGAGAGAGAGAGAGAGAGAGAGAGAGAGAGAGAGAGAGAGAGAGAGAGAGAGAGAGAGACCAAGAAGTCACGATGTATGGTAATGCTATATTTTACAATAGGAAAAATAATACGATGCGATGTGGTAGTGATATCTCCAATTGACTGAAAACAAATATTTACTTTTTTCCTTGAGATAAATTGGAATGCTTGAGACATGAACAGAAAACAGTAAACTATCATATGTGTAGGATTATTCTCTTTTTTAAAAATATGAATGAACTTGTCGTAGTTTTTGTTATTTTTTTTCATTACATAGCCAATCTTATACAAGAAATAAAAAGTTTCCTCTTGTAGATATTCTATTATATTTCTATTTTTATTTTCCTTATCTGGAAAGTATATCATTTCATTAATACAAGTTTTAATAAACTAAAATCAAAACAAAGAAATATTAAAAATTATATATAAAATGTTTTTTTTATTATTCTCTCTGCTACGCATTTACCCTTATGATGTTTTTTTATGACACGTGAATAACAACTAGTTAATAATCTCCGAAGTAAGAAATGCCTTTAAGAAGTAGGTTGATGAAGTTTGTCCAATAAAAATATAATTTTTGAACAAATCCATTAAAATACATCCAATTCAACCTAAAATAGTTTTGTGACAACTAATACAATCAATCGTAAAATACATGGAATGACAATTGTTGGCACTCTAAACTATAAAATAAGTATTTTTTATATTCTAAAGTTAAAAATGTATGGCAATACTGGAAATATGTCTTCAGTGTTTGTAATCATATTCAGTTGATATTTTTTAGAATGGATATTTCAAATGATGGACAGATATTATATTTTTTGGAATTATCAATTCATTTTTTATTCTCAATTCAATGCCAGTATCAGTGAATTTTTTAACAGCTATAAGTTACTCTTTAGTTAATAAATCTGTTATTGAAAAGATATTGCATACATATTTTTTTTTATCATATTACAATAAAAACATTTAGTATAATTTTTCTTTTATTCCTCTTAAATGATACATTATAAAAGCTAAAACACAGCACATCCAAGAATTGCCTATAGACTTATAGGTGCATTAATTTGGCTTATCATTAGAACTAATCATCCATCAAGCTCTTATTTTCATTTTGACTGTTAGACATAAAAATTTTCCAATATAAGAGAGTTGAAGGCAGATTTCATGTTTTCGGTTTAAGTGTTAATGAACAATATCAGGGTATAGAGATTAATAGCTATTCCATACGATGACGTAAAAGCTAGCGTGTAACTGTCATGTTAGTACCTAGTGGGACGTGAATGAAATGCACATATTCGAAACAGGATAATTTAGTTGGGGTTATTGTGTAGCTTTATAATGAAGCATTTGAGATCTAATCTCACATAATTTCAAAGGTTTGAAGGCCACTCACGAAGAGAGAGTGGCAATGCCTAAGCTAGCAGGACAATGCCTTAGAGACTGACCATATATACCTATCAGTGCCCTAGCTTAGTCTTCACCCAAGCTAGGACCGTGTAGGGCCAGGCAATGGTTGCTGAGACTCAGCGGGTAGACCTGTAAGCTATCCCCTTAATCCATGTTCTTAGCTGACAAACATGGTGAGGTTAAATATACTACAAAACTGTGATGTATTTTATATTGATAATTTCTACCAACTAAATTAATATTTTTTCGGTTTACAAATACATTTGCTTGTACAACTCAAAATTATAATGATTGAAGAGCATATATTTACTGAAACAAACATTGAAGAGATAACTCGGGCCTTCAATCGTTATGTTTATATGCATTCTAACAACACCAACAAAAAACGCTTAAATACTGATAGACATTACATGTTTCAACTGTACATTATGTTTTATGAAGTTCTAAAGCAGGGTATCCCAACCATTTTGTTCTTCTGTACCCCTTGGCCATTTATAATTGAAGATGAGGAAGAGAAACTATGAAATTGTTTTTGTGATATAATTCTATTATTCCATCTGAATGTAGATTCCATGTGTATTGGTCAGTACTGGGTATTTTGTCA
>NC_090733.1:92703353-92720853 GCF_036898095.1 Palaemon carinicauda | reverse complement strand
AAAGCCTCTAATGCTACAAGTAATGCAACTCAAAATCAAGGTAAAAAAGACCCTAACGCTATATATAAGACACCTAAAAATAGAGGTCAATGAGCTCTAATGCTAGAAGTAATGCACCTCAAAATCGAGGTCAAAAAGCCCCTAATGCTATATATAAAGCTCCTAGAAATAGAGGTAAAAAACCCCTAATGCCATAAATAAGCCCCTAAAGCTAAAGTTAAGGCACCTAAAAACAGAGGTAAAAACGATCCTAATGCTACAGATAAGGCACCTGAAAATATAGGTAAAAAATCCCCTAATGCTAGAGATAAGGCACCTGGCACATCAAAATCAAAGGTCAAAAACCCCTAATGCAAGAGATAAGGCACCTTAAAAAAGAGGTCATAAAGTCCCTAACATTAGAGATAAGGCACCTCAAAACAGAGGTCCAAAAGCCCCTAATGCTAGAGATAAGTCGCCTAAAAATAGAGGTAAAAAAGCTCCTAATGTTAGAGACAGGGCACCTAAAAATAGAGGTAAAGAAGCCCCTAATGTTAGAAATAAGGCACCTTAAAATAGTGGTAAAAAAAACCACTAATGCTAGAGATAAGGCCCCTCAAAATCAGAGGTTAAAAAGCCCCTAATGTTATAGATAAGGCACCTTAAAATAAGAGGTAAAAAAGCCCCTAAAGCTAGAGATAAGGCCCCTCAAAATAAAAGGTCAAAAAGACCCTAATGCTAGAGATAAGGCACCTTAAAATAAGAGGTAAAAAAAGCCCCTAAAGCTGGAGATAAGGCCCCTCAAAATATTAGGTAAAAAAGCCCCTAATGCTAGAGATAAGGCACCTCGAAATAAGGTAAAAAATCCCGTAAAGCTAAAGTTAAGGCACCCAAAAATAGAGGTAAAAAAGACCCTAATGCTAGAGATAAGAAACCTCAAAATAGAGGTAAAAACAACCCTAGTGCTAGAGATAAGGCACCTAAAAATAGAGGTAAAAAAGCAACTAATGCTATGGATAAGGCCCCTCAAAATAGAGGTCAAAAGGACCCTAATGCTAGAGATAAGGCACCTAAAAATATAGAGGTCATAAAACTAAAGTTGAAGCACCTAAAATAGAGGTAAAAAAGTCCTTAATGCTGGATGTGGCAGTGATGAGAATGTTGAGATGGATGTGTGGGGTGACAAGAAGAGATAAGATACGGAATGAGGTAATTAGGGGTACCACAGGCGTTAAAAAACTATCAGATAAGATCCAAGAAAGTAGACTGAGGTGGTATGGTCATGTCATAAGAAGAGATGAACAGTATATTGCGAGGAGAGCGATGGAAAAGGAGCTACAGGGAACAAGAAAGAGAGGGAGACCAAAGCGAAGGTGGATGGACTGTATCAAAGGGATTAACCGGTGATCAAGTGTCGGACAGAGGTAGATGGAGAAAGCTGACCAGAAACATCGACCCCACATACAAGTGGGAAAAGATGCAGACAAAGAAGAAAAAGAAGAAGCTAGAGATAAGGCACCTCAAAATAGAGGTCAAAGATCCTCAAATGCTAAAAGTAAGGCTCCTTAAAATAAGAGGTAAAAAAAAAACCCTGATGCTAGAGGTAAGGAACCTCAAAATGTGGTCCAAAGAAGTACTACAATTAAATATAGCATATACTTTAGGTATCTTTTACGAATGAAATGACCCGCTTCACCCAGGTGAGTAGTGAACTAAACAGCCAGCATACCTCCTCCTCACCATGCAGGGTCCTGCTACTTAACACCCATCAGTGAGTCCCAGACCTTTCATATACTGTATAGCCATCCATGTATATATATATATATATATAAATATATATATATATATATATATATATATATATATATATATATATATATATATATTTATATATATATAATATATATATATATATATATACATATATATTTATATATATATATACATATATATTTATATATATACATATATATTTATATATATATATATATTTATATATATATATATATATATATTATATATATATATATATATATATATATATATATATATATATAATATATATATATATATATATATATATACAATCTTGATTTTAATTAATGTAAATGTCAACCACAATAGCATTTAATATCGAATTCAATCTTTGGTAGTGAATATCCACAAGAAATTCATTAATGATAACAGCTTCTGGCTGGGCAGAAATTCGAATCTATGCCTCTTAGCCAAAACCATGCTTGCAGAGACTGTAACCAACCATGCTATCAAGAAAAATACAAGTTTATTACACGTCTACCGTACATATTCCCGTCAAATTCAGGAATCTGTTCTTAGATTTGAAATAAACTCATCTCAATTATGATAGCTGATTAGTGTTTGCAACACGTTGTCATTGATATACATTCATGTTAAATAACCACGTGTTGCAAACTCACTAATCAGCTATCACAGTGGAGAAGGGTTGCTTTCAAGACTAAGAACATATTCCTGAATTCGACAGGAATATGTACGGTAAACTTGTAATAAACTTGTGTGTATACATATATATATATATATATATATATATATGTGTATATATATATATATATATATATATATATATATATATATATATATATATATATATATATATATATATATATATATATATATACATATACTGTATATATACATATATGTATATTGTCACGACTCAATTAATAACATTAACGTTTTATGTTAAAGCAGGTTCTTTTTAATTTGCATAAAGCCGTTACATAAAAAAAAAAAACAATAGTATTTTGTACAACCTTAAGTACCTTTAACAACCAGTTATAGTTCATAAACAATGATGGCAAAGGACAACGAGGGAGTATGATACAAAAAGGAAATATAAATATTTATTTACAAAAGAAAAAGAAAATTTAATAATATTTGGACCGAAGTAAGTTTCAGGTCAATGCAGCGTAAACTTGATGCTCCTTTGTAATGAAGTGTTGTTAATGTTAATTGCAGTTCTAAAAATGGAGGACAGTTACTAATACCAATACTTAACTTCTCGTAAAGTATCATCAACGGCGCTGCAGTTGCAGTAATAAACATGAGGGACCAGGTGATAAATCTGAATTGTCTTTAGGGGCTGTTCAAGGCTGATATCCTCTCCCGTGTTCGTAATGTGTCCGTCGCTGATTAAAAAAGTGTTGTAATCCTCCAGATAAAGACCAAGATTATCATTGAGAACTTGATAAAAACACTCGATCACAGCAGCTCTTCGAAGGTAAACATCCATGCATCAGCAGCGAAAGAATGATCAACCGGGCGTGACAGTGGTATAAGGTGCTGAAGACTCAAAGACAGGCGTTGATGTCTAATAAAGGGCACTAACAGCTACACACCATTGCAGCGATCCAAGGCAAATCCACTGCTTTCAGTAGATAAGTACCTCTCAGAGGCAATCCCAACCTCTCTAGCGTTCAGAGGATCACTGACTCCAAACTTGGGCTTTTCCCGAAAAAGAAGTCTCTCTGCTTCCACGTCATCATGTAAAGGAAGAAATTGTTGGATTAGAACTACCCTCCTTAACGACTGCAAAACAAATAACAAGCAAACAACACCAAGTTACCAACAAGCAGCAAACATACGTCTGCGTGGGCAAAAAAAAATAAATAAATAGATAAATATATAAATGAACGAACGAAAATACTTTCGGGCGTGATACCCCCAACCTAATAGGTAAAAAAAATATAATTTTTTTTTTTTACAACTCATATGAGAGTTCCAACCAATTTTATATCTCTACATGTACTGAAAAAAAAAATTAACGGCAACGTTAAATGGCCTCAAGACCAGTAAATTATCACTTCCACAAACAAAAAACCAATGATGAAAGAACGAGATGTTGCACCAAAGACACTGCAGGAAGAAAAATAAAATAAATACGAAAACAAAACAATAACCCAAGTAGAAAAGACATCACAGATTTCTAGAGAGGGCATCAGCGACGACTTTGTCCTTCCCTTTCACATGTTTTACAGTTAATTTCTATTCCTGGAGTATAAGACTCCAATTAGTGAGCCTTCTGTTTTTGTTCCTAAATTTGTTCACAAATTTTAAAGGGTTGTGATCTGAATACACAACAATTGGATCAACGCTAGATGTTACATAAATTTCAAAATGTTGTAGAGCTAAAACTAAAGCTAAGGCTTCCTTTTCGATTGTGCTAGATTTCTTTTGATGCTCATTAAGTTTCCTAGAAAAATATGAAACAGGATGTTCAATACCTTCACTATCGTCTTGCAATAGCACTGCTCCTACTCCGAGATCGCTGGCATCCACCATTAACTTGAACCCCTTCTGAAAGTCAGGTGATTTCAAAATAGGGTAGGTGCTTAAAATGCCTTTTAATTTATCAAAGGCTCGTTGACATGTATCGTCCCACAAGAATCTAGATTTCTCTCTTAAAAGATTAGTTAAAGGAGTTACTATTTCAGAAAAAACTGGGGACAAACCTGCGATAGTAACCAGCGAGACCAACAAATTGCCTTACATTTTTCCGAGTTTTTGGAGTGGGAAAAGCTAGTACACCTTCAATGTTCTTTTCCTTGGGTAATACTTTACCTTGTCCGACGTGATGTCCGAGGTAGATAACTTCAGCCTTTCCAAATTCGCATTTAGAAAGGTTTACTACCAAACCATCGTCAGCAATTGCACGAAATAAGGCCCTGATTCTATCGACATGGTCTTTCCAGTTGTCACTGAAAATAATTATATCGTCCAGATAAACTACACAACCCTTCAATCCATTCGTGATCATCCACATCATTCTCTGGAAGGTACTGGCTGCGTTCCGCATGCCAAAGGGCATGACTTTACATTCGAATAAACCTTCAGGTGTTATAAATGCTGATATTTCTCGTGCATTTTCAGTCAGAGGAACCTGCCAGTAACCTTTTAAAAGGTCTAACTTACTAATATACTTGGCATTACCAATCTTATCTATGCAATCTTCTATGCGAGGCAGAGGGAAATTGTCAGCAACTGTTAAGTCGTTTACTTTCCTGTAGTCAAAACACAACCTGTCTTGTCCATTTTCCTTTTTCACTAATACAACTGGGGAACTCCAAGGACTGCTACTTGGTGTTATCAAGTCATTCTCCAACATATAACTGACTTCCTTTCTCACAGCTTCAGCTTTCTGTGGACTTAACCTATAAGGGGCTTGTCTAATTGGCTGGGCATTTGGCTTTAGTACCACATCATGTTGCAAACTACGCACAAGACCAGGAGTGTCCTTAAATATTGACGGATGTTCTTTGAATAAATCCTTAATATCAGTAGCTTCCTGAGCCTTCAGATGTTTAAACAAACTATCTGGGTTACACAAAATTTTAGAGTTTTCGCCATTCCATCCATATTCTTTGCTTTCCACTTCTTGTCCATTACATTCTTTAGGTACAACAGCTGAAACAGATTTAACAGTGTTAGCTCTGGAAAAATATTTCTTCATAATGTTAATATGACACAACTGATACTTTTTCCTCCTCCCTGGAATTTCCACCAAATAATCAACATCATTCAGTTTCTTCTTAACCACTGCTGGACCTACAAACTGAGCTCTGAACTGACCTGGAATAGGAAGTAACACTAGTACTTGTTCTCCTGCTTCAAAATTCCTAACTTGAGACTTTCTATCATAATGAGTTTTCATTTTAGCCTGCGAAGTAGAGAGATTATTTTGAGCCCATTGCCAAATGCTCCTTAATTTCTCTTTGAAAGACAAAATATAATCAAGTGAATTTATTTTACCACTACTCCCTTCCCAATGTTCCCTTAATAAATCAAGAGGCCCTCTCACATTGTGTCCATAGACCATCTGAAAAGGAGAAAAACCCAGAGATTCACTAGGGGCTGATCTTAAAGCAAAAAGCAATAAAGGCAAGTCTTTATCCCATTCCTCAACATGGTCTAAACAATACTTAGTCAAAGCATTCTTCAGAGTGGAGTGAAATCTTTCAAGTATTCCCTGACTTTCGGGATGATATGAGGATGCCAAGTTGTGTTTAATGCCAAGTTCATTCATTTTAGCCTGGAACTCCCTACTAGTGAAATTAGAACCTTGATCCGACTGTATCTCTCGAGGCAAACCATAACGAGAAAAGAAGTCCATGAGATGCTTAATTACAATACCACTCTTAATGCCTCTAACAGGTATTACCTCGTGAAATCTAGTGGTTCTGTCCATTATAGTTAACATGTACTGAAAACCTGTTTTGGTTTTGGGTAAAGGACCCACAATGTCAATAACAATTTGCGTGAATGGTTCTTCAACAGCTGGGATGGGAATTAAAGGCGCTTTAGTAATTTTCTGGTTGGGTTTTCCAACCATTTGGCACTCATGACATGACTTACAATGTCTGACTACATCTTTCTTTACAGAAGGCCAAAAAAAATTATCTTTCACTTTGGACAGTGTTTTTCGTATTCCTAAATGACCACCCCATTCACTTTCATGAGCCTCTTGCAAAATAAAATGCCTAAACTTACTAGGTACTACAATTTGTTCCCTTACCTTCCACTCTTCATCAGTAGATGCGGTCACTGGACGAATTAATCTATATAACACATCATTCTTTAATACATAACTTGCTTCACTTAAATCATCCTGTTCCTTTAGCTGTTCTGCTTCTTCATATATACTTTTCAATTCGTCATCTTCTTTTTGAGCACTAATTAGGGTTTGCCTATCTGGAAACATGCAACCAGAACCTGTAGCAAAGTCTTCAGATATATTAACCATAGACTTTAACGAAAGATTTTTTTTCTGCTTGGACTTACCTTTCGTTGTCTTAGGTTGAGTTTTGATTTGGAAGCAGTTTTACAAATTTATGTCAGCTTCTCCACCTTTGACTTCCTCTCTAGATTGGGCTCGGGTTACAGGAACAACAGGTTTAACATTTACCATAACACGTTCATTAACCACACTAGCCCCCTTTCGACCTTCTGATGCACAGGCTGTGCCACTACCTTGCATCACATCATTGCCTATCAACAAATCCACACCACTCACAGGCAATGCACTAACTACAGCCAGTTTCAACCTACCAGTTACCAAAGGAGATTCCAAATAAACTTCTTCCACAGGCCAAGATGTTACTGTATCTGGGAAACCCCCAAGCAACACAAAATCCTGACCTTTCCGTGAGAAATCTTTAGGGAGAGAGGTTTCCAGAATGCAGGACTGGCACGAGCCAGTATCCCGCAGCAATGCAACGATATTACCATCAGTTGCCTCAGATCCAACTTTCACTATACCTCTAAAGACAAAGTCTTCAAATTCTTTACCATAAGGCATGCTCCCACTCACCTCTCCTTCAAGACTAGAAGACACAGGCGGCACTGACCTACAATCCATCAACATAACTGGTTTAACCGACTTAGTTACTTCAGGACAATGTGACTTAACATGACCTTTCTTACCACACTTATAACAAACAATGTCCCGGGCCTGCCTCGCACCCCTCGAAGGCGATGAAGGACTTTCTCTACCCTTTATTACTTCCACCTTTTCCACACCTGCTTCCCAATGAGTTTTCTTCTTACCATAATGCTTGTGTGACAAAACAAACCTGTCTGCTGCCCTTGCTGCCTCATTCACATTATCAATGTTAAATTCTTCAATATGGATGCGAACGTCTTTGGGAATGTTATTTTTAAAATCCTCCAACAAAACCAGTTCTCGTAACTCGGCAAATGTACTTGCCTCCTCTGCAGCCAACCACTCGTCAAGTTTAACTGCTTTCTGGCCTGCCCATTCTACAAATGTTTGATTAAACATTTTACGCCAGGATCGGAATTTCTGCCGGTAAGCTTCTGGGATTAGCTGGTATGCATTTAAAACCATTTTTTTCACAATATCATAATCACCGGAATCTTCTGCACTTAACGCAGCATAAACTACTTGTGCCTTACCAGAGAATGCAGATTGCACTAATACAGCCCAGAGTTCCTTGGGCCAAGCTAACTGATGAGCTACTTTCTCAAAAGCAACGAAAAATTTTCCGACATCTGACTCGCTAAACTTAGGAATTAGCTTAGTTCCCCACTTATCACTGAACTTAGCTGGCACAGAAGCATTCATAGAAGTTTCATCGGACTTTGAAGACTTTAAAGTTATCTCTAACTCAAGCCTCTCTTTATCAGCTTCCATAAGCGCTCTCTTTTCAGCCAATATTGCTTTTTCTGCTTCCATTTGCTCTCTTTCAGCGTCTCTGCTCTGCTCGTTTAGCGCGTTCGAACTCCTGTTGCTCTTTTATGAAATATGCTAAGTCGGATCCTGACAATCCAAGTTCCTTACCTATGGCAGTTAACTCGCTTAAAGTTGACATCTTGTGAAAATAAGCAAATGCTACTTAACACGATGAACTATTAAAAGTTTCCCGTAAAGAGAGAAAAAAAAATTATACTTTTTCACACTATCTCACTGACCCTTTGCCATCCAGTCACGGTCGCCAATTTATGTCACGACTTAATTAATAACATTAACGTTTTATGTTAAAGCAGGTTCTTTTTAATTTGCATAAAGCCGATACATAAAAAAAAAAACAATAGTATTTTGTACAACCTTAAGTACCTTTAACAACCAGTTATAGTTCATAAACAATGATGGCAAAGGACAACGAGGGAGTATGATACAAAAAGGAAATATAAATATTTATTTACAAAAGAAAAAGAAAATTTAATAATATTTGGACCGAAGTAAGTTTCAGGTCACTGCAGCGTAAACTTGATGCTCCTTTGTAATGAAGTGTTGTTAATGTTAATTGCAGTTCTAAAAATGGAGGACAGTTACTAATACCAATACTTAACTTCTCGTAAAGTATCATCAACGGCGCTGCAGTTGCAGTAATAAACATGAGGGACCAGGTGATAAATCTGAATTGTCTTTAGGGGCTGTTCAAGGCTGATATCCTCTCCCGTGTTCGTAATGTGTCCGTCGCAGATTAAAAAAGTGTTGTAATCCTCCAGATAAAGACCAAGATTATCATTGAGAACTTGATAAAAACACTCGATCACAGCAGCTCTTCGAAGGTAAACATCCATGCATCAGCAGCGAAAGAATGATCAACCGGGCGTGACAGTGGTATAAGGTGCTGAAGACTCAAAGACAGGCGTTGATGTCTAATAAAGGGCACTAACAGCTACACACCATTGCAGCGATCCAAGGCAAATCCACTGCTTTCAGTAGATAAGTACCTCTCAGAGGCAATCCCAACCTCTCTAGCGTTCAGAGGATCACTGACTCCAAACTTGGGCTTTTCCCGAAAAAGAAGTCTCTCTGCTTCCACGTCATCATGTAAAGGAAGAAATTGTTGGATTAGAACTACCCTCCTTAACGACTGCAAAACAAATAACAAGCAAACAACACCAAGTTACCAACAAGCAGCAAACATACGTCTGCGTGGGCAAAAAAAATAAATAAATAGATAAATATATAAATGAACGAACGAAAATACTTTCGGGCGTGATAATATATATATAAATATATATATATATATATATATATATATATATATTATATATATATATATATATATATATATATATATATAATATATTTACTGTATATATATATATACAGTATATATATATATATATATATATTATATATATATATATATATATATATATATATATATATATACTGTATATATACATATGTGTATATATATATATATATATATATATATATATATATATATATATATATATATATATATATTTATATATATTATGAAGGACATAGAGAGGTCTTATCTCATATTCTTTTAAGAAATGCTATCGTTTTCGAGAATAGTTATCGAAAAATATAATCACACCGATATATTTGAATCCCTTATTACATATCTATATGGAACATCCTTAAATATAGCGGGAACTGACTATTCCAATTAATATACATGGGAATCATATAACCTTTGTTTGCATTATTCTAGCAGCTGGTCTCTCTCTCTCTCTCTCTCTCTCTCTCTCTCTCTCTCTCTCTCTCTCGAGTTCTAGAATAAATTAGATAAGATTATAAGAACTCTCCTAATGCCTAAACTAAATCGTTCTACCAAAGAGCAAATGGAGTATCTGCGAATGGACTAAGAAGTCTTTGAAACATCCAAAATCCTTGAAACTCTCTCTCTCTCTCTCTCTCTCTCTCTCTCTCTCTCTCTCTCTCTCAGACCACAATGTCATAGAATTGATAGTCCATTCCAAAGCAAGTGATCGCAGAATTAATAAAAGCTCAAAAGTTTGGGAAGGATATGGAAAATATAATTTTTATAGTAAGAATATAAAATGGTCAGAAATAAACGAAGAACTGAATAAAGAATGGAAAAATGTATTTGTAAGTGATAATATACAGGTAAATACGGACATACTGTACAAAATACTGGAGAAAATTGTTGAAGAATATGTACCGAAAAAAAAAACAATAAACAAAAGACGTGCATACCATGAGACAGAAGGATCTTATTTCATAAAATTAGAAAGTGGAAGAAAAATCTTGCAAAAGAAAAAAAATGTGTGGAAAATGATGGAAATAAAATGTAAGATAGAAAATGCAGAACAAAAGATTATACAGTCGAAAGAAAATGAAAAAAGGAACTTAGAAGAAAGGACACTTCAAAATATAAAAAGAAACCCCAAAATACTTTACTCTTATGCAAAGAAGATGAATAAAGGGAGATTAGAAATAGGCCCTCTAAGAATTGAAGGACGGCTAACGAATGAAAAAAAGGAAATATGCAACATATTAGCAGAAAAATATAAGAGTGAGTTCACGCCAAGAATTGCAAATGAGAATAATGAAACAGAAATGAGAGAAGAAAATGTTGAATATCTAACGGATATAGATATTAATGAAGCAGATATTGTCAAGGCTATAAACAAAATAAAAAATGGATCGGCAGTCGGACCAGATGGAGTTCCAGCGATTTTGTTAAAAAAACTGCAAACGCTATCGCGAAGCCACTTGCAATACTGCTAAGACAAAGTGTAGATATGAGCGAGATATATGTTAAACATAAATTAGCTTATATAACCCCAATCTTCAAAAGTGGATCAAGACTAGAGGCAAGCAATTATAGACCTGTTAGTCTAACATCACATATTATGAAAGTGTATGAGAGGGTCAAAAAAAAAGAAGAAAATAATGAACCCTTTGGTTAAAAATAATTTGTTTAATATAGGTCAACATGGTTTTGTGCCTGGAAAAGTACACAGACCCAACTGACAGCACACTATGAAAACATATACAAAAATATGATAAATGAAAAAGACACAGATGTGACCTATCTAGATTTTGCAAAAGCCTTTGACAAGGTAGACCATAATATATTAGAGAAAAAAACGAGAAAGCATAATATTGTGGGAAAGATAGGAAAATGGGTAAAAGAATTCCTGCAAAACAGAATACAGATAGTGGTTGCAAATGATGAGAAATCAGATGAAGCTCAGGTAATATCTGGCGTTCCACAAGGTATGGTATTAGCTGCACTTCTGTTTGTTATTATGATCTCAGATATAGACTGTGATGTTGAAAACTCCGTAGTGAGAAGTTTCACCGATGACACAAGAATAAGTAGAGAAATTACTTGTGATGAAGATAGGAACTCACTACAAACAGATCAAAACAAAATATATGAATGGGCGGAGATAAATAAGATGGTATTTAACTCCGATAAATTCGAATCAATAAATTGTGGAAACAGAGAAGGAATGGTATATGCATACAAGGGACCTAATAATGAGACAATCACAAACAAGGAAGCAATTAAAGACATTGGTGTAATGTTAAATAGGAAAATATGTTATGCAACAACCAAATAGCAACACTGTTGGCTAAATGTAAAACAAAAATGGGAATGTTATTCAGACACTTTAATAAAACAAGAAAAGCTGAACACATGATTATGCTTTACAAAACTTATGTACGTAGTACACTCGAGTACTGCAATGTGATATGGTACCCACACTACCAAAAGGATATTGCGCAAATAGAGAGTGTACAAAGGTCCTATACTGCTAGAATAGAAGAAGTTAAGGACCTTGACTACTGGGAAAGACTGCAATTTTTAAAACTATACAGTCTAGAAAGGAGAAGAGAACGCTACATGATAATACAAGCATGGAAGCAAATAGAAGGAATTACTGAAAACATCATGGAGCTGATTATATCAGAAAGAGCAAGCCGAGGTAGATTAATAGTGCCAAAAAATATACCAGGTAAACTAAGAAAGGTGCACAGGACATTAATCCACTACGCACCAGCATCGATAATGCAGCGACTATTTAATGCAAGCTCATCTAAGAAACATATCAGGAGTGAGCGTAGAAGTGTTTAAGAATAAACTCGATAAATACCTAATATGCATCCCAGACCATCCAAGACTAGAAGATGCAAAATACACCGGAAGATGCATTAGCAACTCTCTGGTGGATATACGAGGTGCCTCAAACTGAGGGACCTGGGGGAACCCAAACAAAAAAAAAGGCAATAAGGCTCTCTCAGTATATATATATATATATATATATATGTATATATATACATATATATATATATATATATATATATATTACTTATATCCAATATTTTATAATATTTGGATGTTCCCAAGGATCACACAAGACCGCTAACTACTTTGCAAGTTGGTGTTAGAATTGCATTTCTTTCGGGTGAAGATCCCATGTTCCAAAGATGTTCAGTAACCATATAAAAACAATGTTAGAGTGATATATGCCCGTTTTCATTGCGATTTGGAATTATTGATATTAAATGCTATCAATAGGGGTATTACCATCATCATCATCTCTTCATAATTATTAATAAGCAAACTTTGTCAAGCCATACATTAAGATCACCCAATTGCCACCTCTCCACCATCATCTTTAATCCCCACCTGGTTATATCCTTCAACCCCCATCCCCAATGTTTGAGGTTTAAAGGTCTCACAATTACGATAAGATCCTTCTGGTGGAAGTTTTTTAGTAAATGAAAGACAAAATACTAAGATGACAATATTTCATACAGTTTGCTTTCCAGATGTTTAAAATTATATTAAAACTATAGATAACGAAGTAAATATGCGAAAGACTGATTGAACAAATATCGCGAGTAATGGATTTCTTGAAGAGCTTACCGGGGGAACACTTTTAAGGTGTTGGACATCAAGACATGAAACAACAAATAAAATCGTAATAATACGAATACTCAAAGCTAAGGAAATATTTCCTTTTGACTTGGGAAGGGTGAAGCCAGCTAGACTCGGACCTTTGAGCATTGAGCAATCGTCACCAGGGAAGGGGGTTTCGCTTGGAAGTGAGCGATTTGCCCAGATATTTTAATTGATTGACCGATTTTTTGTCATCCTGAAATCTAAGGTTATTGACGCCGAAACAGATAATTTGAGTAAACAATTTGTCTTTTATACCCTACATCCTATATACCACATCATCACTATAATAATGCACCAATGAACTCTCATTGCATGTCATTTCACATATTTTATTGTCACCAATCACTTCTGAAACAGTATAGATTATGTTAACTGATGATGCATTTTAAATCTCCAACCTTAAACTAATATAATTAATATAGCAAATAATACTACTTTCTCTAAGAGGACCGGAGACACGTATCCTGGGACAAAAGCTGACCCCAACCACAACTAGCTACGTGGCTCATGATCGGAATCAAAGGAAAACACTGACATCAACTACTAAACCTTTAAACCTCATTACCTTCGAAATTTTGAACAAAGGCCACTTATTAATGATTGGTGACCCAATAGGTGCTATTTGAAACGATACATTATTTGCTCCTACATATAATACGAATGCCACAGTGTGTAATTATGTGTAGAGAGAGAGAGAGAGAGAGAGAGAGAGAGAGAGAGAGAGAGAGAGAGAGAGAGGGAATTGCTTAAGAAAATGCAAACGAGGGATACTTCCGTGTTATGAATATTAATATAAACAGCCAGTTCCAATATTATTCAATAAAATTTTATATAGAAATACGATAGGAAAATTCAAATAAAAAGTTATAAAATATTTTGATGAATTAGTTTCGAGAAAGAAGAATATAATTTTGAAATTAATTCATCAAAATATTTTATCATTACGTTTTATTTGAATTTTCCTATCCTATATTTATATAAGAAGAAGTTTCAAAATAATATTAGTTTGCATTTCTTAAAAGAATAAAAAAGTTCTCTCTCTTCATCGCATTTCTTTGAGTGAGATCGGTAATTTCCCTCCTCCTCACATTCGAACCATCCTAACAATGTCTCGGTTGTTTAACGTCGGCTACCTTTCAGGGTAAGAGGGGCATGATCTCTCCAAGTCAGGTCTGGCCAGACACCGGTTTTGTTGTTGGGTGTACATACATCCATACAAACATAGGCTATGGTTATTGTCGAGAATTACACCTAAAATTCTAAGGGTCATTAAGAGTTAAACAAACATTATCAATGCCGAGATCCGGGTGTTGAGGAACCACTGTCCTCGCCTTGTTTACAATCATACTTTGAATTTTGTTCGGATTCAATCTCATGCCCCATAATTTGCACCATGCACTAATTTTAGCTATATCTCTATTAAGGGATTCAGCAACCCCAGATCTACATTCAGGAGATGGAATTGATTCAAAGAGAGTAGAACTGGTTACACTAGGGGTCGTCTTTAAGCCCCAACCTGTTTAATATAGTAATGGGTGTAATTACTGAAAGAGTGAGGGAACAGTCACCATGGACCATTCTGTTTGCAGATGATTCAATTCTGTGTGATGAAACCAGAGAAGGATTGGAGGGGAAGCTGGAGAGATGGAGAGAGGAATTGGAGAGCAGAGGGCTAAAGATCAGTAGAACAAAAGCAGAGTATATGTGTTGCAACCCGCAAAACCAAATTGAATGATACACATTTGCTGGGTGAAATAGCATAGAAGACAAAAAAAATTCAAGTACCCAGGGTCGTATGTGGAGGAAACAGCAGAGCTTCAAACAGAAGTGAACAGTAGAATTCAAGTTGGATGGAATAATTGGAAAAAAGTGTGGGAAGTGTTGTGTGATCCAAGGATAAACTTAAAGTTATAGAGAAAGGTACATAAAACTGTAGTGAGACCTGCAATGACATATGGTGCAGAGACATGGTCCATGAAAAAAAATCTTTGAGAAGAAAATGGATGTTGCAGAGATGGGAAAATTAAGATGGAGGGCTAGGATCAAGAGACTGGATAAGGTTAGGGAGGACTTGGTAAGGGAAACAGCAAAGGTTACAGAGGTTTCAAAGAAAATACGAGAAAAGAGACTCCAATGCTTTTGGCCACGTAATGAGAGACCAGGAGTATGTTGGGAGAAGGTTACTGGAGATGGATGTTCCAGGTAGGAGGAGGAGGGGGAGAACAAAGAGAAGGTGGATGGAGTGTGTAACAGCAGATAAGAAGAGAAATCTCCTAGTGAAGGACATCGGAGACAGAAAAAATTAAAAAGGCTCTCTAGAAATAGCGACCATAAATAGCGGGAAAAAGCTTTAGTCAAAGAAGAAAAATAAGAGTAGCATCATCTGCATATGAAACAAGATTGTTTTTCTAGGCAAAACCACGTCATGTATATATAGTAGGATAAGTAATGAGCCAAGAAAACTACCATAAGGAACACAAGAAGAATAAGAGTAGCATCATCTACATATGAAACAAGAATGTTTTCTAGGCAAAACCACATGTCATGTATATATAGTAAGAAAAGTAATGAGCCAAGAAAATACCATGAGGAACACAAGATGTTACATTCCTACACTCACTATGGAGCCCATCAACAACACCTCTTTACGAACTATTACCTAAAAGTTAAGTAATCATGCTAAAAAAAAGACCACCCACTCCCAACTGTTTGAAAAAAAGAGCTTCATGATTAACGCAGACAATGGCAGCACTAACATCAATACCAATCATACGAACTTCCTGACTACAATCAAGAGATTTCAGTACAGCATTGTAGATTGTAGTAAGGGCATCATATGCTCCAAGGCCTTTACGAAAGCAAAATTGCAAACTAGGAAACAGATGATTGCCTTCCGCAAATCTATCTAGATGTTTTACCAAAACATGCTCGAAAACTTTAGTTAATATGGGAGTTATGAAAATTAGGAGGTAGTCAGTCGGGCTTGAGCTACCACAAAACACATTTATATAATGGAGTAGCATTACCAATTATCCAACCAGTGTTAAAAGCTTCTCTCCTTGCTAACTTGTGCAAAATAACAGATAACTTTGGAGCTAGGAAATCTGCAGTCTTTATAAATATGACGAAAAAATACCATTTGGGTCTACACCTCCATAAGTATCAAGGCCCATCAAGAGAGCTTCAATTTCCCGAGATTGAAAAGCTAAACTAGTTAGCTTAGCCTCAGGAAAGAAGGAATGAGGAATATCAATTTACTCATTACTATGCTTACAGTCAAACACGTCAGACCAAAGGGTTGCTTTTTCCTTTGCATAATGAGCGACAGAGCCATATGGTTTAAATAAAGGAGGAACTGTTGTGTCTACACTTAAGAATCCAGATTTGAGGGTAACCCTTATTTTCCTGAGTTGTACCAGAAGAGTTTATTTTACATATATATTGTATTCTTTTCGCTGAAGCATAAACTCTTTGAGCAAAAGCTCTAAGCTGAGTATAGTTATTCCAAGTGAAATCCAAAGATGATAGGCCTCCTGCTTCTCCAAATAAGCACGTCTACAATCATCACTGAAACAGGGTTCGTCTTTCACTCGTTACCTTGGCACACAAGAAGTGATACACCTATCAATTATTTTGACTAGATTTTCATTCAAAGGAACAACAGGATTAACACTACTATATAATTGTGACCAATTCAAGCCCAAAAGCTCACTCAAAACATAATTCCAGTAAGCTTGAGATTTTATATAAAACTTATATGATTATGAAACATCATTGACAAGCTGCTCAATCTTCACTACATATGAAATCAAAGCATGATCAGATGTCATAACAGGAGAATCAACCTTGCTTGTTATAACATAAGGGGAGTCGATGTATACGAGATCCAAGCATTTACCAGACTTGTGAGTAACATCATTTATGATTTGTATACATGTTGACTCAGAGACAAAGACCAAAGCTCTTAAACCATGACTATCAGTAGAAGAAACAGAACTTAAACACTCCCTAAGGTGAGCATTGAAATCATCACCAAAATCAAAAGAGGCCTTTCAATCATCTTCTTGTACATTAGCCATAAAGGTAAGAAGACAGTCGAAAACAGAATAATCCATGTTTGGAATCCGGTAGATCAAAAACAAATAGAAGTTGTTATGCCTACAATAACCTTTTATTACCTGAATCTCATGACCACAATCAAAGCAGGACAATTGAGAAGCAGGTCACTCAGTCCTAATATACAACACCATTTCCTTGGCCCTAGGAATGGCATCCAATTTCAAAATTATTGGCTTCTTAAAACCAGTTATAAGTAACTTAAA